>NC_050603.1:4025000-4255000 GCF_013368585.1 Megalops cyprinoides
ATACATAACCTTTGGACTGTCTGCATACCCTAAACACAAGCATTATATGCAGTGATTTTTTTTTTGTTAATTCGTTGACTGTTCTGTAGTAACATGTCCAGGTCTCTGCGTGTGGAAGGTTTGGTCATGAATGAAGATCTGTTCTGAGGTCGTGGTTATTGCTGAGAGTAACATGCTACACAAGACTCTCTGATCTACAGTATCGGACACGTGTCACAAATACATTCTCTATCCTCACAGATTCTACTGTTTTGACATTTGTTACTTTTTTTAGCAGTGTTTTTGAATTCCCAGCTGAATGGCACTAGCTGCTCTGACGCATCCTCAACGTGTGTGTGTGCGTGTGTATATATGTGTGTGTGTGTGTGTGTGCGTGTGTATATGTGTGTGCGTGTGCGTGCGTGTGTGAGTGTGTGTGTGTGTGCGCACATGCATGTGTGTATGTATGTGTGTGTGTGTGTGTGTGTGAGTGTGTGTTTGTGAGTGTGTGTGTCCGAGTGTGTGCGCATGCGTGTGTGTGAGTGTGTGTTTGTGAGTGTGTGTGTCCGTGTGTGTGCACATGCGTGTGTGTGTGTGTGTGTGTGTGTGTGTGTGTGTGTGTGTGTGTGTGTGTGTGTGTGTGTGTGTGTGTGTTGAGGGCTGTTTGTAAACATGTTTCAGCCTTGTTTGTGTGTTGCATTCTCATGTAATCACACTGTAATCAGAAACTAACCCGAACCCTCACCGATGGCCCCTGTTATTTACTGCACTGTTTCTTCGGCTTCGCATTCATTTCCAGTGACACACCGCTCATTCATTTTAACGCATTGTGCTTCTTCTCATTTATTTACTTAGTTGCTTTTTATTTATACGTTTTTTTTTTTTTTTGCTTTCACTGACGTCTTGTGTCTTCTCTGTTTATATCTTGTTGCTCTGTAGCCGCGCGGTATGGGTTTGCAGTTACGCAGCTCTGGGTAATGGGTGTCATGAGTGGCTTCAGCTGTGTGGAGCGCACGCTGGCTCCAGGCTACGATGCTCTGCTCCCTCTCTAACCGTTCACTGGCCTGAAAGACTACATCTGGGCCTTTGGCTGCTGCTGAGTGGGATTGCCCATCAGCTGAACATGATTTGTCACCTGGTGGCTGATTTCCTCACTTATTGGATTGTAGTTATTTGACAGAGTGATGCATGCTCTATTACAACTTTTGATTGTCATTGTGTTGTAAACACACACATCAACTATCAGACCTATCGTGAGCCCATTCTGCTAAATGCAATGTAATCAACAACAATTGATACAAGAAGTTCTATTGAAGAGAAGCGAGAAGGAGAAATGTTTCGTATTTTATATATGGGTATTTATTTACAGTGCACCCTGCATCAGCAGAAGTTAACCAGTCCTAAAATGATCAAAACCTTTTTTATCTGCAGTCCCGGCATTGATTTGATATTTCAAAGCAGACAAAGGCAACTTTTGCCTTGTGGTTTATATGGCCTTGCCTAAACCAACGTGATTTAAGGCGACAGAAATAAGCATTTGTCAGAACAATCTTATATGTGAAAAAACCTCTTGTGTAAAAAGCCCTCCACTAGAATCCATTGCAAATCTGGCAAAGGATTTTGTTTGATATTGAATACATGACAATTCGTGCATGGAGTTCAAGGTAGTCACCACAGAAGAATCACATTCTCGTAGCAGGAAAGATTCTAACAAGGGATTTCATTTTAATGAACGGTATTCCTCAAAAAAAAAAAAACTTAGGCAACATATTCAGGGCATTTAAAAACATGAATTTATATTTTCAGATCTTGGTATGTCGTATGATCACATGTATTGGAACATATTCCATGCATGCATTTTAAATTTAATATTTTAAAATGTATACTCCATACTCCTTTCCTGACAAGAAAATAACAATCAAGAATTCATAGCCATATGGGTCATCTGATCGTCTGTTCAAACAAACCAACATAATGACCTGATTGTGAATCATGATTAAGTTTTTTTTAAGAGCATGATGCTTTGTATGCTACTGACCCATTTTCTGTCAATCACGAACTGTGATGAATCAATCAAAAGGCTTTTAACTCCAGTCGAAAACGTTATGATTCATTCAAATCCGTGAGTCACTCAGAGCATAATACAAGTCCTCCTGGGATGGGGGTTCACAAATCTTTGCTCTCCAGTCACTATGTGAAGCCACTCTTAGCATCTGTACAAAGCATGACGCTATTGTGCAGAGTCTAAAAATGACTGTAGTATCCCAGCCACACCATGTACATTACCACTAATTCTAAGATAATTGTGTGTTTGTGTAGAGGGAGCCAGGGAGTTTGGTGGTGGGGGAGGGAGAGGCATGATCACCCGGTGATTATTTTTAATAAAAATAAATGTGTCACAGCCCCTGCAGCTCCCGTCTTAATCTCTCCATTCGGGAAAAATACTCCTTCATCAGGCATGTAGTAATGATCCTATAATAACTGCCTATTCTGGCGGCATTTTGCATAATGATTATAAATGGAAATCCTCTCCTCCCACTACAGTGCATTCATTTTGATGGGGGCTCCTTCATGCCTCTCTAAGACACCCTGTATGACGTGCCCGAGTTAGTCATAGACACACAGCGGAGACAGTTTTTAAAAGGGCACCAGCAAAAAAAAATGTCTGGTTGGACATGCCAAGCATTTATAGATCAAGTTCCCCGATTCACTGATTAAGCACATGCTTGAGACATGCGGTTCATTTTCATTTTCAAACGCTTGTAGACGTCTTCCAGAGGATCTGAATTTCATTTCAAAACTGCAGTTAGAGGTCCAGAATAAAGGATGCTAACATTCTATTTCTAGTGTTTACGTGTGCCCATTTTGCGTTTGTTCTGACAGCCAGGTACACCTTGTGCTGTCAGGGCTTTCTCTGTGTTTCAGCCTGATAGCTGGAGAGGAAAAATGATTAGAGAGATGATAGATCCCCCTGTTTTTTGTAGCTACATCTGAGGGTCTGTGATGCAGACTGACAGAAAGGAGTTTCCACAATGGTGTGTTGGGAAAGCTTTGCTTTCTTAAACCGGGACAGCTGTGTGTGTGTTTTTTTCTCATTCTTGAAAGTGCATCAAGAAAAAAAACTGTTTGGTTTTTATTACAGGCATTTTACAGCCTGAGAGTGGCAAACTCATTAAAAATGCATAATCTTTAAAACACAGGAAAAGAGACCTGGCAAGGAACACCTTTCAGTACTGTCTGACTTGTCACACATCATGTGCTCATCTGTGATGGTAAAGCAGTTTTTATTGGTTTGATCTGAGGCATTACAGAGGCAAACTCCCATGATTCAGCTGGGCACCACACCAGGCAAGGAAGGCTGTTAAGTGTTTTTTTTGTTGTTTTTCCAGCACAGTCAGTCAATCACATTCTGGTCACTGGCACGCTCAGTTCAGAGGCCATGTTCCATATCTTCAGTGTCACACTGCATTTTTTAAGTGATTGCTCTCAACCAAAGTGCTTGACAGTGAATATTCTATACATCAACATACACACATAACTCTCAGGTTCTCTGGGACAGAGGCTGGTGAACTACAAACAGGGGAGGCAGAGAATTAAGCTTTTAAACTCAATGATCCTTGATCCTTTCTTAACAGCCATATCAATTTCAGCACAAATCGCACATCAGCAACTGCTTCCATTTTACATCATTGTCTTCAGCATGGAAGCATTACCTGCATGTTAAATGGCTATAAAAGTATAACTAAGACATCAGGTTGCATGAAATAATTATGATGGTAATGGTCAGAATAGAGATGCTTTTTTTTTTTTTAAACTTAAAATTCATTTTTGTTTTGTAAATTAAATCATTAAATCTGAAACACACAAAGGCAGAACTACAACATGGAAGCTGGAATAAGATTAAAAAGGGATCTACGGCTAATGCATAATCTTTATTTATAATTAGTACACTCATTGTGCAGAACATTCCAACCCAACTTCAGGGTAGTACAGGTATGTTCTCTGCCTCTACTATATGAAGCTCATTGGCCCCCACAGCTCTGTGACTAATTTAGAATTCATCCACAATGTTTGCTGCAATGTTACTAAGGTGTAGAGGAGACTGAAATAAAAAATATGGCTATATTTTACATGTTACACAATTTCAAATTTCATACCAGTGTCACATTGCTTTATCGTGTTCTCTGTAGCATAGCTGCCTAAAGTATGGAAAAGCACAGACCATAGTCGGTTCATCCGTTACATTTTCATCATTAGTTTAACTGGCTTCTCTTCCTTCACTTTCAAACCCGGGTGAAACGAAGCCAGGCTGATTGCTGTGGACCATTTTTTTTGTTTTTTGTTTTTTGTTTTCTTGATCATGCAACAAAGTTGAGTCAAACAAAACAAAAATGAATACAAAGCAACAAACTAACATGAAAAGGTCGAAATCATGCTGAGAAACATGACAATGTAGATGCAGATCTGTCTGCATCTCGTTAAGATGGGAGTATCGTAACGGTGTTGCCAGTGCAGGGTTGTGAGCAGTTATTAGGTTGGACGCTGCAGACGACGTACCAGACACATCCTTTTCGAGACAGAACAGACCTCCAGCCCTTGCATGGGAAAGTGCAATGGGACAGTGAGACGGCTCTGGAATCTCTCCAATAAGTTACAAAACCTCAGAGGAAAACATTTCCATTGTGGCGAGCCAGCCAGGAGATCCGCTGTCCCAGCAGGGGCTGTCCCACTCTGAGTCACACCCCCCTCCCTTCCCCAAAATTACAATCCTGGGCTGCGGCAGCACCCTCCTGGTGCAGTAGCACCATGCAGACATCAGCAGTCAGTCAAGAAAAAAAACGAGAAGCCAGCACGTAACGGGAAAACCAGACGTATTTCCATGTGCCTGGGGTGTTTCTTCTTCTCCCTGCTGCTGCTTGGAGGGCTAACCCATGACTTCAGTCTCACCTCACACTGCTCCTCTAGGGAGTCTGCTGGGGGTTGCTCGGTGTTCCCTCCCGTGAGGGGGTCAGAGGCGCGGTGGGAGCCAAGTCCAGCTGCTGGAAGAGCACCTGCAGCTCTTTCACCTCCTCCAGCACCTCCCGTGCCTCGTCCCAGGCGGATACTGCCTCCTGGAGCAGCTGCTCTGCCTCCGCCCGGCTCCCCTGCGAGTCTGAGCCCTTTCCGGAGGAGGGCGAGTTCCCACCCCCACGCTCCGGCGACCGGACCACGCCCAGCAGCTCCTGAGTCCGCTCCAGCTTCCGGGAGATGAGTTCCTGCAGTGGGGGTGTGGCAGGGGCGGGGCTGGGGGCAGGGCTACACCGTCTGGCCGCAAACGCGTCTGAACGGGACAGGATCTCCTCCATGGAGACGCAGCGGCTCTTCTCGGAGGGGGTCAGCCTCTTGCCGGGCTGCGGGGTGCGGGACTGCCCCTCCAGGTGCCGCCAGTCCTGGGATGGCTCGCACCGGCGTGGCAGGCTCCCGGATTTCGTCCGGATCTCGGCAGACAGCCGCGCAGGCCCCGTGATGTCCGTGTTGCAGCGCTGGCGGCCCGGGGCGAGTCTGGGGGCGGAGTCGTCCAGGTCGACCCTGATGCTGATCTCACACGGGTTACGCCCATCTGGCGCCGAGCCGTCCTCCTCTTGGATCAGGTCAAGGGTCAGCATGCCATCCGACGTGGAGGTGGACGCCTATGGGCGGAGCAGACATTTTTATTAGTCAATAATTTAACCAATCGATCAATCAATCAGCTAACCAGTATCTTTATTTGTGGGTAAGCTGGTCTACAATTCATTAAAACTCTACTAAGTACATTCCAAAAATGCACCAAATTTAAAAGCAGAATCAGATATTGTAATTGGCAGGTGGTTGATGAAAACACAGTAAAACAGGGTATAGTTTGCAACTACCTTACATTCATGGTGAAAAAGACAAACCTGATCACCTCATAGGTTACTGTCCTTTTATTTTGGAATGTAATCTTATTGGGAATTGCAGCATTTTTTGATTATTTTTACACAGAGTCCTGCCTCCTCAAAAATCTTAATATAACCACCAACTGTACCTGTATGGAACCACACAGCCATTATCTGCTTATAATTCTAATTCCATCACCTCAACACCACATAAAACCCACTGATAATGAAAATATAGCGCTCCTAGATTCACTTCTTTAATCACACATTTGGTTGTTTGCCTATGTATGAGTTTCTTTCCAAAAAAAATGTTTTTAGTATTTTTGGCAACTTTGAAGAATCTAAAATATAAAATAGTTTTGACTTGTTTAACACTTTTTTGATCACTGCATAATTCCATTTGTTATTTCATAGTTTTGATGTCTTTGATACTATTATTCTAAAATGTGGAAAACAAAGAAAAACCCTTCTATGAATAGGTGTGTCCAGACTTTTGACTGGTACTGTACTTCTGGTGGTAACTGGCATTGAGGTGTTAAAGAATGGGATGTTCAGTTGCAAGGACAGAATTTTCAGTGTACAGGATTCCACATTCCGGAATACACAGTATTCCGACTTTATCTTGATCCAGTAGGAGAATGAGACTCTGTGGCACTGTGTGCTCAGAGGAGTCATGTGACCGCGTGCGGCAGGAACACCCACCACGGCCATGAGGTGTCCGCGGGTGGGCAGGCGACGCGCGTGGGGGATCTTGGCGCGGTCCCGTGTGAGGTGGGCGAGGGGACTGTGCTCTTCCACTGTCACCTGGGGAGAGAGGGAGAGGGGGAGGGAGGGATGAGACAGGGAAAGGGAGTGAGAGAGCAGTCATTTCGCAGTTACTGTGCTCAGACTGTGTTGTCTGTGTATGTTCACATGTGTAGCTTTCATTTATTTTTTGTTTGTCCTGTATTTGTGCTATGCTTTGTTATTCTTTACAAAATGCATCTCATACGGGTAAAGTACATTGCAATGAACCAAACTGACAGAATGAGACAGAGAGAGAGGGAGAGAGCGAGAGAGAGGGAAAGAGGAAATGAGCGAGGCAGCGAGAAAGAGATAAAGACGAAGAGAAGGAGAGACTTATGGGAAAGCACAGGCGATTTGCTTCCCACAGGGGTCTGGAGGGGGGAGACGTTATTGATCCGCCCCTGGGAGTGGGCATTGATTATCATTGCAGCGTGCGTAGCACCTAAAAACACGAGGGTGGTCAAAGGAATGGATTCATTACAGACAACTTAATTGGGAGTCCTGACGGGCCAATAACAAGCTGTGCTAGCAAAGTTTATCCTTGGGTGGGGCGCTCCCTGTTTCATGCCAACGTTTCAGATTATATTATTACAGATGATGTAGGCAGGAACATGTTCAATTGCCGTACAATAAGATGTGGTTCACAACAATGATGTCAGACTCTTCAGAGCATTTAACGAAACATGAGGCGGTCATCCAGGCGCTTTTAAAGGTTTGGATGAAGGACGCCTTTTCGTTTGGAAGAAGTCTTGGAAATGAAACGAGCCAACAGCCAACGTTAGGACTGCACAGTCTCTTGCTGCCCTTCCTCCCGTCCCGAAAACAAACCTCAGACATCACCTCTACATCTCCCTCCCCCTTTCACTTCTCCCCATTTAACTTTCCACGCGTTTCGAATACGCGTTTTCGCCGTCAGCCCACGCAGATACTGCGCACGGGCTGCTCATTCTCCCCACAGCTGATTCAGTAAAAATTCAATTTCAAGCTGTATTTCATTCCTTGGATATTTGTTGCATTTTTTTTCCTCCCATAGGAGCCTCTCTTCCCCACAAACCGGCACAATGGTCCCACTCTGCCTGTACAATAAAAGCAAAGATTCATATCACGACCAATTTTTCTGGCTCCTGGCTCCTGCTCGTCTTTACACCCCTGTCGAGGAGGTTCCATCTGACATCGGGAGGTTCTGTTGCTTTCTGCGCCGCTGCCCGAGTTTCTGATGTTCGGTTTTAGTCCTTCAAGAACCTTCATACGGAGCCAGTAAATGATAACACTCACAACATGCGGCACATCTGTGGCTGGATCACAGCACCTCAACACTGACCACCGATCACCTGAAGTCTACGGCGTTGAGTCACTGAACACCACATGCATGCAATCTGGGGGGGGGAATCTATTCATGCACCAGCTCGGCTGTACTGGCTGACTACCTCCTTGTAATCCGGTGGGGAGCCCCTCCTCTAACCTGAGTTCAGTGGTGAAGGTGGAGTCAAGGCAGACACTTTCTCAACAGGTCCCAGATCAGCCATTGTCTTCATGGAGAAGGAGAGAAACTTGAGAGGGTATACACATGCACAAGCACGCAAAGTGGGAGAGGAAATTAAACAAGGGGGCTTATAGAGTCTGATAGGGTCAGGGAATCTGTTTACAGCGGGATCGGGGAAAATTAGCTACCTGACATCACCTGTCTGATCAACAGACTGACCTTTTCCGAGCGACACTGAGGCTGAACTCCACACACAAAAGCCAGAGAGAGGGGAGATATGGGGAGCGGAGACAGGCAGAGATGGAGGGTAAAGGAGATACTGAGAGAGACACTCGAAGCAGAGAGACGGAGAGGTTGACAGAAGCTGTACCTCATCCAGAATGCTGTTCTTGGCTCTGGTGATGGCTGCATTCAGAACGTTGATCCAAGCCTCCTTCTCCTCAGGACTAACGGCCAGGAAAACTAGATTGGGGACCTGGAGGAAAGCGAGAGAGAGGGAGAGAGAGAGGGAGAGATATGTCATCACTACTGTACACATTGCACATTACAGCAATAAAAGGTGTTTTTACTCATGGAGGTTTTGGTGGGTTTTATTGCATAGCTTTCAAAACATAAACCTTTCACAGTTCAAAGCAACCCAAAGTGTACAAAGTCATTTCGTTTCCGCCCGAAAAAAAACTGCCGTGCAAAAGCACCACATCGGGCCAATGGGAGAGACCGCGTGCGAAACAGTGACATCATACCCGTGTACCATGACGGGCCAGCTGATTGGTTTCAGATCGTGGGTGGGCGGGGCAGCACTCCAGCAAGTGCACAGAGCTTTAGTGTGATATGAGGGTGGTCAGGGAAAATCATCCCTCCTCTTCTGAGGCACGCCATTTTTCCGCTCTGAAGGATTGCGCTGCCAGCTAACGGTGTTTATCCATCTCCATCACAACAGCAGCCTGTTTGCTACTGAGTTACAATGTGCACAGTCCATAAATATAAAATGCGCAGCTTCAAGAAGGAGAGGAAAGGACAGTCTTCCGTTCTTTTACACCTTCTTAAGGGGACAGAAACACTTTTTCTTTTCCTTTTTCTTTCTCCTAACCAAGGTAACTACAGCATCTAACTGGTTCCTTCCTCTCTTGTTATTCTGGGTGGAATAGGACCACATGGACCCCAGTGGTGCTACCCGACAGTACAAAGTTTGCATCAGGGTCTATCAATGTATAACTTTCTAAAACAAAACACTTCAGTCCCCTCATTGATGAAACATGCTTTACTATATGATCCCCTAACACATTGGAGTAAAACATTTCTTCAAAACAGCATACATGTGTAACATTAATATGTGTTGCATTGTTTGAAAAAAGAAATGTACTAAAAAAGGTAATTTGGGGTGATTAAGATCTGAGGCTGGACTGAAAGCTGGTGTGTAGCATACTCCTGCAGGAGTCTGAAATACCCAGAAGCAAAACACTCCGACGGCAGGTAAAGGCATCAGATTCAACACAGATTTTTTTGACATGTCCCCAGACAGGCCGAATGTAAGGCTCACTGCAGCTGATCCCAGTGCCTGTAAGACCTGCAACCGAAAACGTCCCGGGACAAGCTGCTCCTCCTCCTGCCGGCTTTCATTTACCTAAATTTCCCGGAACATGGGACATCCAGTTTCCCATCTATTACCAGGGAGAGCGTTGTACGTGAGTTTTAAATGAGACTCAAAGCAGTCATGAGACCGTGTAATTTGCTGGGGACATTAGCATGCAAACCCAAGCAAATCGCTGAGCTGGAGAGAGACAGGAGGGACAGGGCGGGGTAGGGGGTGGGGGGGTATGAGTGATGATAGAGATGGTGCCCTATTAGTGATGTCTGAGATGGGCAGCAGTGTGGCATAAGGGTACAGAGCAGGACTCGTAACCGAGAGGTTGCTGGTTCGATTCCCTGCTGGGCCACTGCTGTTGTACCCTTGGGTGAGGTACTTAACCTAGAATTGCCTCAATAATTAAATCCAGCTGCATAAATAGACAAAACTGTAACCTCTGAGTTGCTTTGGGTAAGAGCATCTGCAAAATGACAATAATGTATTGTAATGCATCGGCCACGCCCCTCTGCGGTAACTCCATAAAGACCCCCAGGACACTTCCTTGAGAAATCACAGCTGGTTCTGAGAAAACTCCCTGCTGGAGCTCCTTAAGGTTTGCATGGAAAATGAGGTGGTTGCGACACCCAGCAACAGCCAGAGCGTTTTTACAGGCCACAGGTGTCAGGAGTGTCAGCAACTCCAAAGATGGGCGGAGCCATCGCAAATTACCAGCGGCTCGCTGATTCGAGCCAATCACAGCGCTTTTCTGTGGAGAGTAAAAGGGAAAAAAAGAAAGGGTGAGGGAGGCCATACCTAGTCTTGTGGATTTACTGTCTGCAACACCAGGGGATTGAGGCGCGCAACTCTGATTTACAGCCCCCCCCCCCAACCTTCGAGAATTTCCAAAAATTCACCGCTATCCTCGCCAACAGAGTCACACTTCCCAGCTCAGGCCATAACAACCCCCCCAAACCCCCCCCCCCCCCCCAACCCCCCCTGCACTCCAGTTCCAAATCCAGAATCCAGTTTCCAGAATCCTGTGCAGCTGGACGACGCTGTGAATTTCCTCTGGTGCATTCTCTCTGAGTGAGGCAGCCTGCAGGCCGTCCTGGTGTGAACAGCGCTTTGGGACGGGAAACATCACACCCACCCGGTGTGCCAGGGGCCACCGGCGTTTTTTACAACCGTGACTCACTGCAACCACCCAACCCATGAAAAATAATGCAAAAATCGTGTTGGCCTCACCCGTACTGAGAATGGGCCCCAGTCTGCTGACTGGCGCTTATGACAAAAAACACAAATCCAAGCTGGTAAAGTAAGCTGGGTCTTTAACTCCACTCCAGCAACAGTGGATCATATTGAGTGATGGTCTCTACATCAGCGCCAAGCGCTGTGCCGGCAGCTGGGAAATTCAAGCACATCGGCATGAGGCACATGGGGTCTGTATCGGGACACTATCTGAGCCACATGGCTAGCTGTTCCCATTAGGTTCTGTCTGCTTTCCTGGCAGGTAATGTTACAGCATCGCTAAAATATAGCACAATTTTTCCTTTTCTGAGTGTTTGCTTGGTTGTGTGTGTGTGTGTGTGTGTGTGTGTGTGTGTGTGTGTGTGTGTGTCTCTGTCTGTGTGTTTGAGAGCATGCTGTATGTGTGCATCAGTGAACTGTCACTCTGTGAATTGTCGGATCTGTGTGTGAATGAGTGTGCGTGTGTGTGTGTGTGTGTGTGTGTGTGTGTTTGCAGGTGTGTGTGCACATGTGCACATTCACATCAGTGACAGTTTGTAAGTATTAGTGTGTAAAGGCATGTGTGAGAGAGAGCTTGTGACTTTAATCGTGAGTCTGAGTGGGTCTGCCTCACTCGGGGAGCTCTTACGTAGAGAAGCTGAGTGTGTGAGTGCTGGGGGGGGTGCAATGTTTTTGTGAACGGGCCTCGTGTCTCTCGTCTGGCTCTGCGAAAGCCGATTAGCCAAATCAGATCTAATTACTCGGGACAGGGTGACGGTCGCACACGGTCAGAGCAGAGAGCATTCGGTTAGCTCACTTAGGTCAGATTCTCTGACCGCTACAGAGGACAGTCTGTATTTCAGCACAGGGAACCATTATGGAGCACAGAGGGAAGATTTTTCGTCATGGTTATCTTTTGTAGGTTTTATTTTTTATATTTTTTTTTTCTGTCCATCTATCCCGATGGAGGATAGACTGTGTATCCAGCCTGCCATGACCACAGGAGAGCGGTTGTGTTGCGGTCCCATACGCAGAGAGACTCACTGTGTTTCCCGGCTGTCGTGACCGCAGCGGAGCGGTTGTGTTGCGGTCCCGTTCGCAGAGAGACTCGCTGTGTTTCCTGGCTGTTGTGACCGCAGCAGAGCAGTCATGTTGCGGTCGTGTTGCGGTCCCGTTCACAGAGATACTCACCATGTTTCCCGGCTGTCGTGACCGCAGCAGGGTGAACTTGCTGTGGTTCTTCTTGCTGCGGCTCTTGGACTTGCGCAGCTCCTCCGAGCGCTCGTAGTCCGTCAGGTTGATCACCTCTTGGACCCTCTTCTCATCCTTAACCTGATAAATAAGAAAAAGAGCATTTACCTCTGATATATACTTCCCTAATGGATTAGTAATGTACTTACTTGTTGAAATACAAAATAAAAAAATCACTACATATCAACATATTATACATTCACTATGTAAGTTATTGTCCCATTCATATGCTTTTATATGAGTCTATTTATACAATTACACAAGAAGTACACTTCCAATACATACAGAGGAAGACATTTGCTGCATATAGCATATTGATCTCAAACCAATATGTCACAGGAAGTGACATCACCACAGTTAACACATCTAATTAAAAGTAAGAATGCTACAATCAGTTTCTACTCAGCTTATTTCTGGTGATGTCATCTTTACCTTCCTGTAGCTGCAGGCACTACAGTAATGCCCGTTGCTGTGGGAACGCTACAGTTCAATTTCTTCAGAGAGGATGAGACTACAGCTCTGTTGCAATGTGTCAGGGGTTGTCAGAGTAATTCCTTACATTTGCCCTGATTTTTTGTGTTGAAATAAATGCTTTCCAGCAAACATTTGCCATACTGAGTATGCACAGAGTCAGTGAGAGTATTCAGTTTTTTGAATCAGGACTCATACCATCCATACAATGTACAAAACACACACACACACACAGATGCACACAGAAATCCACCCCCACACAGAAAAACACAAGCACACATACACACACACATACACACACACGCACGCACACACACACACACGCGCACACACACACACACACACACACACACATATCCACCCCCACACATGCAGGCACGCGCACACACACACACATACATATCCATCCCCACACACGCGCGCACACACACACACACACACACACACACACACACACACACACACACACACACACACGCACGCACGCACACACACACACACAGATCTTCAAAATAAAGCCAGAGGAAACAATGGCGTGCGTTAGGGGCTAATTGGATTAGACTCAGCAGCTTTGTCTAAGATGCACCCAGACATTTCCATCAGTATCCCGGGGGCCCCTGTGCTGCAAATGAGCCGTTGGGGTGTGCCAGCGCC
Source organism: Megalops cyprinoides (assembly GCF_013368585.1). Taxonomy (NCBI): domain Eukaryota; kingdom Metazoa; phylum Chordata; class Actinopteri; order Elopiformes; family Megalopidae; genus Megalops; species Megalops cyprinoides. The sequence goes on from NC_050603.1 coordinate 4,038,313, forward strand.
AGGCCAGACTGCAGACGCACAACAGCAGGCCTGTCTCCTCCAACTGCTGCTCAGTCTGACCCCTGGCAGAGAGCGCACCCACACACTCACACACACTCCAACACACACATTCACACTCAAACACACACACACACACACACACACGCACGCGCACATTACATTTACATTTATTCATTTAGCAGACGCTTTTATCCAAAGCGACTTACATAGGTTACAGTTCTTTACAATGTTATCCATTTATACAGCTGGATATTTACTGAGGCAGTTGTGGGTTAAGTACCTTGCCCAAGGGTTACCTTGGCCATTTTTTTTGTTGAGCTGTGTATTTAAAGGGACTTTTATTTTTAAATGAGCTTGCTTTACTTTTCAGCTCAGCTCACAACTCTTTATGACCTTTTGTAGTTGAATATGCATTATATTTTTTTAAATAATAGCACATTTCTGTCTGATAACATTGTACCATAGTTTGCTCCATGGACAGCTTGGAGTGTTACATAATGTTTAGAATGTTGGACTAAGTGCAGGTGGGTAGAGTTAGCTCCGCCCCCTCACTCAGTCTTCTTGCTGATGGCAGCCCAGTCCCCCTGGAGAGGACACATGAATTTCTGCACCTGTCGTCTTTGTGTCCCTGTGTATGTGCATTTTCCATTGCTCACCACAGACGGGAGTGGATATTTTAAAATAAGATGCAGCACAATGGCATAAAAGAAACGACCGCTGTAACATTACACGCCGTTAAAATAATGGTCTGCTCCGAAAATAACTGCCACAGCGCCCTGGGGGCATGTGCGTTTTTGTATTGTGCTTGATGAGGGTAGTCTTGGAGCGAGGCTCATTGAGCTAACTAAACACACTGAGGCATCATGGGTATTATCAATGAGCAGCAAAGGGTCACTGCTGCTTGCTCACAGTAGTCTGAGTGGAGAGAATCACACAGCATGCTCACCACCGCTGTGTCTCGGTGAGAGTTTGTGATAGCTGTACATTTAAGCATCGCATCACAAGGACAGCTTGACAGGGGCTAAGAAAGAATAAAACATTATTTTCACAAATGATGTAGGATTAATTTCCGAACCAGAGCGTTTCAGAGCTAAGAAAGAGTGTGATTTCCACATACAAACATCACACCATCGTGGGGTGAGAGTGAGGTTCCTCCGTCTCCTCACAGTGTGAGGAAGGTTGTGTTCCTGTGCGAGAACAGACAGTCATGCATGTAGTGAAACACGTGGGCAGGGAACGCATGACCTTCTGTGTTTACGTAACTGCATCACATAAAAAATTTACAGACATCATGGAATGGCTGCCTGTATGGAAGCACTTAAAATGTTAAAAAAAAGAAGTATCCGTGGCTATATATAAACATCACATGAGAGGTGGAGGGGACGTGGTGGGCCTCCTCATTAAAGTTGCATTCGCTGCGGCTCTCCGGGCTGATCTGGGAGACGGAGATAAGGCTACGGGACGATGCGTGCGCTGATAGCGGCACCGCAAACACAGTGCTTCCACTCCCATGTTCCCCCATCCTCCCCCCAACACCCCCGCCCGGCCCCGCCCACCTCCAACCCAACGTTCTCTGGCGTGTGACGGGATGGAGGAGCGGAGGAGAGAAGAGAGGGAGAGGAGGAGAAAGGGAGAGAGTGAGGGAGCGAGAGGGGGACAGGGAGGAGAGGTGGAGAGGGAAAGAGGAGCAATGTGCAGCGTGGGTTTCCACAAAATCTGAAAGGAAAGACTTGCAGAAATTCCTGAAAGTGACGGCAGGGTTAGAGAAGACTGACATTTCCAAATAACTAAATGGAGTCTGAAAAATAAAGTGGAGAAAACAAACATGTAGAAAAGCAACCACTTAAAAGGCAGCAAAAAGGCAGCTAATATGCAACACAAATGGCAGGGTGGAACTCCCATATAAATCCTAGCCCCAACAGAAACACTACGGATTCTTTATGATTTACTTAAGATAGCCAGATGATGCACAAGGCTCTGTGTGACTCCCAGTGCTAACTCAACTCAGCTGTTAGGGCCAGGAAATTTGGATGACTTTACAGGGCACCTTATTCAGATGGCACCGCATTGGACAGACCCCCTCGGTTTTTCAGTTGTGGTACAGACCCCCTGGATTGTGGGGTGGTAAGAGCCCCCTCCTAACCGCAGTCCTCAGGTCTGCAGACAATGAGAGGGACTCCCACGGGCCTCTCCAAATTACAGGCCTGTCAACAGCCTCCCTGATGAATTACCATCCAGAAAACAGCGCATTCAGCTGCAGCGTCACTGTCATTAATCTAACATGCGTCACCGGCGTGCCTCTGAATGATTTCTCCTAATGAGGGCGGTGACTGGCACTTCGGTTTGGTGTCATAAGGCAGAAGGTGCTTCCTAGCATTCAGAGTACAGGCCAATGAGGAGGACTTCTCAGCGAAAGACAAGAGCCAAAGCGAAGCGGCAAAAGAGTTGTGCCCCACCGAGGGCTTTGGGTGACTCCAGAACTCCAGGGTCATCATGGGATGACCTCAGTAGGAAGAAAGCCATGGCTATGCCAACACACACTGATCTATTCAAATCATTTCAATCCAGTGTTCCACAGAAAACGCAACGCCTTAGCTTCACCAATCTGAAAGCCAAATATCCGGATGCAAAGCTCTAGTTTCGTCTGAAAGGTAGACAAATTGCTAGCAGGCCTAGGCAAATCGTATCCACGGCTCTTGGATGATGGATCCTGAGTAAATCCCTTGACTTTCGCGAAAACCAGACTACTTCTGTCACCGCAGGCTACCGCCAAAGTACTGTCAGGGCACGGGAGACGTAATTTCCTTTGTAAGTGCGTCAGTGGAACCTCATGAGCTAGAAAGGTTAGACAAAACAATTCCATTTCAACTGATGAAATATCACGTGCCTGTATTTGATCATGTTTCATGATTAACAAGCTTTCCAGTTTAATTTAATTAAGGAAGATTTTTTAAATTCAATTGTGTGTGATGTTGTAGCATTAGAGTGCCTTTGTGTATTAACATTCAATGACTGTAATTTTAACAAAGACCGGCTTACATTCATTTAGATTATAACAATGGAACTGCAGATTGGGACAATTTAACTTAAAACACGCAGAGCTTTTTTTTTCTTAAACACTACAGTGATGTCACGTGAGGAGCACAAAGGTAATGCAATCACTTAAAAAGCCATTAGCTTCGAGGGAGTCATGCTAATTTAAACTGGCATGTGTGTTGAGCTTGCAGAACCACAGAAAATGAAAAACACGTTCGGGGCCGGAGGATCCCTCCCTCCATCTGCAGCCCACCAGCTGCCACTGATGTGTGTACATGCGTGATGTCACTTCCCATACAAGCGCTTATTCCATCTGTGCTGTGCCACAGAGATGCGTTCAGATGAGGACAGGAACTGTCCTTTCCCCATCCCTGCTCCACCTCAGAGAGGTGCGAGCACGTTCCGCCGGTGACCGTCTCCCCCTCGTCTGAGACTCCTGACGATTTAACGAGTAACTAACGGGAGATAAACAGATATCGGACATGTCCACACTCGGCGTGGGGGTCTAAACGTGAGTTCTGTCAGGTGTTTGCGTACCCTGCTGCTAGTGGATCTCTGCTGGATAGTGTGTAACGTTGGCTCTCCATCAGGGGGAATTACGGCAGGGGTACATCTGGAGGCAGTGAGGTGTGTGTGTGTGTGCGTGCGTGCGTGCGTGTGTTTGTGTGTGTCCATGAGCACGTCCATACGTGCGTGCGCGCGCGTGTGTGTCCGTGTCCATGAGCACGTCCATACGTGCGTGTGTGTGTGTGTTTGTGTGTGTCCATGAGTACGTCCATACGTGTGTGTGTGTGTGTGTGTGTGTGTGTGTGTGTGTGTGTGTGTGTGTGTGCGCGCGCGCACGCGCGTGTGTGTGTATATATGTGTGTGTGTGTGTGCGCGCATGCTCATGCATGTGTTTTTCTTCACCTACACAACATTCATCCACGCTGCCTTTTTCACAGTAATTTCCTGCGCTTGTCCTGGTACAGTTTCTGAGAACACTTCCCACTCTGTCATGGCACTACTTTCAGTCTGTTCTCTCATAAAATGACACCACAGTCTTTATACAGTTTCAGTTATGATTAAACCCTTCAGGTAGAACCCAGCATGACTGCAGTATGCCTCATAATATCAGCCAGGCACCGTTATCTAAATCACACTTACAGCTGGGACCTGTTCATTTCTGCTTTGTGTCGGGAGTGAAACCTTCCCCAACAGAAAGAGCTTAACATCTGCTCAGATTCATTGAGTCAAGCACAAAGAGCATTACGTCTTACAGCAAATCGGGACCTAAGCTGATTCCAGTGGCCTTCACAACAAACTATTTGCCTAATTCGAGTAATGACGAGGAGCTAATACAGAGGCAATACATTAAGTAACAAAATCCATGTTTTTTCAATCGCTGCCTGCTGTAGTGTCACTAAGATGTGCAGTGGAGATCATCACTGCAGAAATGAATGTGATTTTGACTCCTTTCCAACTATCGAAACCTATCTGACAAAAATAGCAGGAAGAAATCAGAGAGGACCATCACAGAATTAAAAAAAAGACTCCATCCTCACTTCTTGCCTCCTTTTCTCCTGGACTGTAACCCTAGCACCATTAGCTTGAATGAGCTCCACTTCAGAGTGCCTTCCCACTCGATGAGTGACATGCCCTTTGACCTCTGGGGCGCAAAGTGCATGTGATACTGTCATGTGGCAGACTGCTGTTTGTCTCTCCTCAGGGTCAGAGGTCAAATACGCTTCCCACCAGAGTCTGGGCCCTCCCATTGGGCAGCCATGTCTGCTGATCTGTCTAAAGGGGACTGACCAGCCACCCTGGACAGTCGGTCTCCATAGCAGCCAGCCCTCTACCTTGCCTTCTCACGGAGACATTATTTTTAAAATATGCAAAAAAATCAATATTTTGTATATTACCTCCAATACCTTTTAGGGTGAAAGCAATTTCACCAAGTGGAGTTTCGTTCTTTCCCTCACTGGTTAAAATGAATTACAGTTAATCAATTCACTTGTTTTTTGCCCATCTTTTTTCATTGCTCAGTGCTGTGAATGTGGGACTCGGTAAGCAAAGACAGACATTAACAATGATAAACAAGCTCTCAGAAGAGCCAACAGAGACTCATTTAATGAAACAAGCTATCCGATGTGTTTATATGCGTCTAAAGGAAGCAATGACAGGGAAAAACAAAGAGCAGAGAAATCAAAAAGGTTCTGAGGTTTTAAAAATAACATTTACTATCTCTAAACAACGTGTACGCTGTGAGTGAGAGAACTATGTGCATAACCAGACAGCACAGACTAAAGAATAACAAGCACCAAGATGTGGGCCACATGTGAAAAGGCACAGCATACTACAGATTAAACTAAAAAACCACAAATATGTGATTTTTAATTAACAGTAAAGTATATTAAGTATAACACACATCAACACATCAGTTAATGCCATTCATGTATTCAGCCAGGTGCACTGACTCTGCTATCTATTTTACCATATACATACATATATAGAATTTATCAGTGAATTCTACAATATACCTATAACCAAATGACAATCATGAGGGTCGAAACAGCCGATTTTTCTAATACTTGTAATTTATTTAGAACATACAGCACAATAATAACACATCCCTCATATTTTGGATTTCACATGTTAGCATATATCACTTTATCGGGGTGCAGATACCCTGCTTGTGAGAAGCAATCTTGCTCCACTGTGACATCATTAGGTGGTCAGATTCCATCCTCGACTCTTTGTTATGGACAGAATCAGCTTAAATGGTCCTTTTTTCCTCCCTCACTTTCTTATTCAGAGGGGTTTTCCTTACATGAATTGAAACGCAGATGATGTTAAACCTGTTATACATCTGAGGGGATCAGTGATAGCGGAGTACCCCTCTAATTCCCCCTGTCTAGCACCCACCCATATGCCTGGCAGTGATTCATCCTTTGTGTTTGCAGAGAGAGATGTTTTATCAGGAGGCTGTTTTGGGGGGATTTTGATGAGAATTTATGGCTGTGCCCTTCCACATTTTGGGAGAAAACCCTCTGAAGAGTGGACAAAAAGGAACCCCCTCTACAGAACAAGGAGAGAATACTAATGACTGTGTGTGTGTGTGTGTGTGTGTACACACATGGTGAGCAAGACTGACTCTATGCAAACAATTTATTCTGCTTTAGGTTCACTCACTTACTGGCTGTTCCAAGAAAGCTTGACATCAGTTTGAGTTAGACAGACACCTTAATTTACAATTTAAAACGAATAACTCATGGCTGATTTTTTTTTCAGACAAGAGTCCATGTTGCTACGAGTAAGAGATCAGTTTCTGCACCAGAGAACACAGAACACAGCCCACAACTGTCAGTTTTGCACTGTGACATCACCAGGTTTACTCCTCTCCCAAGAGCTCCATTGACGAGGTGCAGTGCTCAATTAAAAAAACAGACAAAGCCTTTATGAATGTTCGAAACAAACTGTGAAAAATAGCACGTTCCCTGCAAGTTTTAATGGAAAAGGAGAGCGCAAAAAAACCTTCACTGAACATTACGGAGAACACCCCAGGACTCTGTAGCAGTATCCCGGGGTGTTCTCCGTAACGTTCAACGAGAGGCGGGCCCTCTTGTGTCACCGAGCGTCTGAGGGAACAAAGTAGGGGTGACAGGTTCCCACCTCTGACTCACCCCGCGATCCGCCAAATCGCTTTGCGTCTTCGTGGCGCAAGGCTTTCGAGTCGCCTAACACTACGGCACGTCACTTGACAGTCAATGACAGACACAACCTGCTGTGCCCCCCCACCCCCAGTCGCCTCGGCTACAGCCCGGAGACCGTCTCTGTCAGCGGGAGACACATTCTGGAGACCCTGATGTCACAGCTTCTGTTGACTCCACTGGCCCGGACTTATCGGCCAGTGAGAATCACTGACAGCTTTTTAAACGGCACACACAGCTCACAGTAATAAATCACCCTCCCTCTTCCTGAAGTGCATCGCCTTGTTGTTAAGGGACGTTGCAAATCATGTTCAGGCTTTGTGAGCATGTTAGAGAAATGCTGGTGATATATACACTGACGTAACACCGCTAATTAGCCCCCTGCGGCCAAACTGGGCGGCTGTAGGAGTGATCGAGCTGCTGTTGGCATCATCCAGCTATCAATTTATCCATCACCTTGACAGTGTAACGGCTTCACTTTACTGAGGGTAATAGGAAGTGTGAAAGTTCCTGCAGCTGTAAGCCCTCCAGTTTGGCAGGGAAGGTCACAGCACGGAGTTTGGCGGGGAGGGTCACAGCGCAGAGTTTGACGGGGAACGCAACAGCTCTGAGTTTGACTGGGGAGATAACAGCACCGAGTTTGTGCGGGAGGAGGTGAGATCGCTGAGTTTAGTTTCTGGGGCTGTTGGAGCTGCATATTGATGCTTATGTCCCCCCCACCCCCCCACACTCTGTCCGTGACTGGAGTTGAGTCAGCCGTGGGCGTCAGCGCAGTTGACTGTGTGGAGAGGTCCCTGGTGGCCTGTTTGCGCACGCAGACACGCAGACACACGCGCGCACACACACACACACACAGACATGTGCACGCAGAAATGGGCGCACACACACAGACATGCGCACACAGACACACGCATGCACGCACACACACACACACACACAGACATGCGCACACAGATATGCAGACACACAAACACGCACACACACACGTGTGCGCACACACACACACACACAGGGGAATCCACAACGCGTTCACGCATCAAAGTCGCCCCTGACAACACGAAAGGGTGTGCTCGAGAAACGAATTTCAGCACTCACAGAACAGAAGGCACTCTGCATTTATTAATTCTCTGGCTAATATAGCTGAGAGGTTATTAAAGAAAAACACTCCAGCAAACAGGATTATTGAACATAAATACTTCAGGAAGCCAGAATAATTGCGCTGTGTTCATGCCGTCACCTGAAATTCTCAGGTGTCTGAATTACGCTGATCGTCTGAAACTCAAAGCTACAACTGTACATATAGTGTAGCCCTGGAATTTACAGAGCAAACTGGCTTGTTTTCATTTGAGAGTTCACATTCGAGGGCTGCCCTAATCCTCTGCTTAAGAGCTTCCAAGCATTTCAGTGCCAAACCCTGAAGAAAAACAAGCAGTTAACGCTTTGGTCAATAAAGTAATTTTCTTTTGAGTTATAGATATAAATAAATATTAATTTATTTGCTTTACTGGTGCTCCCATTTCTGGCTGACTTCTATAGCTCACATTTTATATATAATCCACTTATACCACTGAATAGTTAATGAAGCGGGTCAAATAGAGTATCTTGCTCCAAGGTATGCCTGCAGGGCCCCACCTGGGCTTCAGACTGGACAATGTGGCCATTTAAAATGTTGTGTCCCCTCACTTACAACCAGTGACCTACTGAGTGGCTCCCCAAAAGCACTGGCAGTAACCTCATTTCACCACTAAATGGCAAAAACGGCTGCAAAGCCCCCTAAGTAGTCTATCGTGATTGAATGTGTCTTAATCTCCAAACGCATGTGCTCTAACCCACAGAATGAATGACTAAGCCCTATGTGTCATTGCTAGCCTTTTTAATTCAAGTGCAGTTTATGACTGGCTGCCTTTTCTGACACAACAAGACATTTTTGTTTTATTTAAAAGGAGAAAAGACTTAAATTCCTTTTTTTTCTATCTGCTGAAACATACATTTTCCGTTGCTCTGTAAAAGGGTGGGGGTGGAGGATGTGGCCTGGAGCTTTTATGACATCAGCTATAACTGAAGTATTGTGGGCTGATTCTGCTTGTTCTCTTATTTTTCATGCCATCTGTGTTATGACGCACGCACGGTAAAATGCTTGCAAAATCGAAGCCATTTAAATGGAAGAATGTAGTTCTATGTTTGGTATCATTGTCAATAATGCCAATAAACGGGACTCTCCTGACTTGTCATGAAAGACTCGCTCTCATTCATAAGCCGTATCCACAAATGGGATGAAAACTTCAAACTTACCTCTTTCTCAGAGATGTACAGATGATCTCCCTTTAGCACGACGAAACGGTTTTTCCAGATCTCCCTAAAAATCCCTTTTCCACAAAACTTGCGAATCCAGCCAGTTTTGTCTGGCTGCGACAACTGTTGGTTGGTGTCGTGCGGGCCCTGCATGTTCCGAAAGAAAGGCAACCCGTTAAACTTTACTTGCACAATACAGAACTCGCCGTAAGATTCACGGCGGAACGTGAGGAAACGAGAGCGACGTTTACTGAGACAAACTCAGTCCCTGTCATTTCCTCCGTCACACTGTCACCTCTAACAGTCGCACTGTAGCTACACACTATACCAACACGTCCCTGCACATCGCACTACTGAACTGGGAGTTATCGTTAGTATTTTGATATTTAGATTTGTATTAACATATTAATGAGGGCGGGGCTAGTTACTAAATAATGAACTAGCTGCCCTGACAATAACAATGTCAACTAGACAATTATTAGAAGCACGATCACATCCTGCATCCTGACATTAAAAAACGCTCAATAATCACCGCTTATTCTGGACTTCCACTAGAGTGCACAACGCATCTCAGCAAACACGTTAAAGGCAAACTTTGTTAGCCAAGGGAATATGACAGAACTGAATGTGCTCAACCACGCACACAGTCAGATCTCCGCGGACAAAATGCATACATATGGATATCGTGAATGTGTCACAATATCACAGTGCATAAGTGCCACAGCATGCAGAAGCATCCAAACCCCGTCCAGTTAATCGCTGTCAACATTATCACCCACTTCTGTGCCACTGTTTATGTCAGTGTTATGCATAAAACGCATATTAGATAACCGCTGGCAGCATGAAATGCAGCGCACGCAGACACCCCGCTACACAAGCTCACCCGTTTGGAGTTGCTTTTCTTCATTGTGAAGGTAACGAGGTCTATCACTGTTGGTGGTTGTATTCCCGGTGATTCTCCAGTTTCCAGCGTATTTCTTGAGCGACAGTTCTTCGGGGGCAGAAATTAACTGTTTCTTGAGAAGCTAGGGTATTCTGTGTCTGTCAGCTGTATGTCGGGTCTGCCTTGCCTGAAATGTTATCGCTTCCTCCCGTCTTTTTCCTCCTGGTTCCTCTCACGCTTTTCGCCAGCGGATCTGTGCCTTCGCTAAAGCGCGCACTCCGTGCACGGAGCTGAATTGGCAGTTTCTGGTTGCTGTGAGTCTATTTCATTGCCGCTGCGATCGGCGCCCCCCCCTCTCTCTCTCCGTCTCCGAACAGAACTCGAGCTGTCCTATGGAAGGCGCAGCGCTTTGTGACAAAAACCGTCGTGTCTGGGTGCCCCTGCAATAGCTCCACCTATAGCCCAGACAGCGCTGGCTCGCACTGTCACCGGGGATAGCTGAAGTCACTGATCTCATCTGAAACAGGTGCTGACACCGAGCGGAGTCTTTGTGGAAGTGTAGAAAATATCAGAGCGAGGAGCCAATCAGAAGTCCTCAATTAAACGCGCAGAATTTATTTTTGACAATGACAGTTATGGCGAGGATTTTATAAAGCACTGGCAAGGAAACGTTTGGGTGGAAAGTCGAGTTTTATAAGGGGATCCCACATTAAATTTAGAAAAGGCTGTAAATCGGGGGTGTCAGACTCTGTTCGTGGCGGGCCTGCAAACTGGTTTCCTTTTCAACCTTTAAATCATCCAGGTTCAGCCAGGGAACTCGGGTGACTGGAAAATTAAGGGCAGAGATGGAAGCAAAACAGCCGTAGACACTGGGCTGCCAGGAACTCAGTCTGACATCTCTGTTTTGAATGCTGTGTGTAGTTTCTCCCTGCAAGACTTGTAAATTTTATGGATAATAAAGTAACGTTATCCCCTGTAACCCATATTACTCAACAGCCCATGAAGGATTCTTCCTGTTCCAGTCCACCATAACAAAAAAAAAAAAGAAAATCAGCAATCTGAGCTAATCTGATCCACTTCCTTGGTAGAGGCACATCAGCATGACACAGCCTGCCTCCACAACAAAGACTTTCAACATTACTGCTCCTATTTACTTGCTAAGAAGTTACCGTTATCCAGTGCTGGATATTTGCTGAAGCTAACCAGGCGTAAGCATCCAACAAAAGCAGTGTCTCACCTGGGAATAAAACTGGCAACCCATCATATCTATTCCTTACCACACACAATGTAGGATTTAGTTTGACACATGTGTAGTGTGTATGTAGCGTGTGTGTAATTGTTTCACCAATACAGACACATGGTGGCCATTTCAGTTTGTTTTTGTCATGTGGGGTTGATCCTTATGTATGTGGGCATGATTTTTGCCTGGCATAATGCAAATTCTAGGCTGAAAGGGCCATGTTTTTGCACATGGTTTATGCTAATGTCATACAGTATCATCCTATGCTAAGATCTACATGAAAACAAGAATACCCTGTTGTTTTAAACAAACCTAGAATGCAGCAACATTCTAGCCCCTTATCCACAACGCCTGACTCATGAATCCAGGGTGCATACTGAGGTCAGACTTAAAAAACCTCACATTGAACATCTGCCAGGCTGCAGAGTAAGCAAACAATCATTGCTAGGAGCCGCATGTTTTCCTTTGGTTCACCTTTACCCTTTCAGCATTTATATCAGGTCATTACAGCGCATTACCGCAGCATTAAGAAGCATCAAACCAAACCAAAACCACTTGAGCAGTTTCAGAAACACCAGGAGAAGGAACACATACTCCCTGATTCCCTTCAGGTGTTACAGAGGAGAAGAGGATGATTAGGATGTTGGTGCTGGGCAGGGGGAAGGGGGGAAGAAGGATGGCTCCATGGCTAATGAGAGAGGCAGGTTCCGTCCCTTGGGGCCTTGACGCTGGCTGTGTCCGGGGGGACAGTCTCAGGTTCCAGGCTTTGTCTGGCTTTGCCTGGCTTCACAGGGCCTCCCTAGGGAGCCAGGATCCTACCTGGCCCTGTCTCACCTGCATTATTTATCTCTTCATCCAGGGTAACTGACAGCCATCACAATTTCACGTCAGGCACATTCACTTGTTATCTGAGCAGCTGAGGTACAGTACCAAGATCAATGGTATAACAGTAGAGTCCCGTCTGACATTCGAGTCCAGTCCGGAGCCTAGCGCTCTGATTTAGGCATAGTCACAACCTGCTGTATCCTTTCATATAGACGGATACTAAGTTACAGGTTAACACAAGTAGCTCAAGGGCACAATCCAGCTCCCTAATGACTACACCACACCTGTGTTGGACACGACGGTTCCCTCTCATCTCTCCTTTCTCCAGGGTGACATCTTGCGGGAGGCACAGCAGCTCATCAAGGATCGCAGGTTCAAATACCCAGAGGGGAACTGCTGTTATGCCCTTGGGCCGAGTCCAAATTGCTGCAGTAACTGTCAGTGAGCTTCCACTGGCAGTGAACTTAACCAGTTAAAAGTTCTCTGTGGAGAGCAAAGTGTTTTGATTGGTTTAAATCTGTGATTGATGGCACACAGAGGCTCCACCCATTACCCAAGTCATGAGGCCCCGTCTTGCATCTTTCTCAGGTGTGTCCAAACTTTTGACTGGTACTGTTTACACCCGGAGGGAGACATACACATTATGCAAAAGGTAAAAAGGGAAATGAAAAAAAATTGCGAGACCAATTTTAAGTACATTTATTAATAGCATCTCCATTTGTTAGTAGTTCTACAGAAAACCTTCACAATCACAATAAATTCATCTTGTTTCCATGACATTTTTTTGAGAAATCCTGTACACAAGAATAATGAAAAAGACCAAACAGTTTTACATACACACATATAACTTAGGGTGTGAAAAAAGCTGATCTGTGGGTCATTGGATTTCAGTTTTGGATCAATGTGAATCTATAAGTCAGATGGCCTCCAATTCATACAGCCTTTTGATTCTGCATTAGGGAGTCTTTCAAGATATCTGCAGCCAGAATTGAAAATTATTCCACACATTCAGAGCTCTGGACAAACCAAGTTAATATCCCAACGCACTCCATTACACTCTCGCTATACATTTCAACTTAGGCCTGTGGCCCAAATACTTCCACAAAACAGTTTGACCTCAATTTTCAGTGACAAATATAAGGGCATGTTCATTCTTCTTTCCTGCTACAAAGACAGTGTTTTTAGCTTATTTCAGCCTCTAACAAAAAAGATGTGATTTGTTACAAAAGCTGAGCATTTTATGCATTACAACAGGAAACCAAACGTTTGTGGGTCTTGAAAAAATGCTGCCCGATGTTTGCTATTACGAGTTTCAGCCTGCATTGCTCTTTATGTACAGCAGCAAGCCGCTGTGGTTCGGGAACGGAGACTGAAACCTCAGACTTGCGGGGTGAAATGCCCGACAGGGCTCTGGTGCAGCACCCTTGGGCAGGGTAAAGCCCCTGAATTTCATCAGTGAAAATCCAGCTGTTTAAACAGATAATACGCAAGATATGAGCAAAGCAAAACGCCCTAGTGGAGGATGCTTGCTAGGCATAGAATATATGATTTTAAACAAAATGAAAATGTTGCATGGCTTATGACAGAAGCTGACAGCGCTCTGCTGAAATTTGAGGCCAGACTGCTTTCCGGGAGGTCAGATGAGATTCTGCGCCAGCGTGCGGTCGGGAGAGAGATAAAGATAGAGAGTCTGAGGTCCTCGATTCCTCGACTGAAGCCGCGTTAATAAGCAGGGAGCTGCCGCCGTCCTGAGGAGCGGAGACCACAAGCCCATGCAGCGCGGGCTGACTCAGTGGAAAACAAGGATCTGTGTCTGCAAACCACGCCCTGCCCCGATTGGTCAGAGGTGCAAGCCCTCCACTCTCATTGGCTCAGGGTGACGACACCCACTGTGTTGCATTCTGGGCCAGCTGTGCCAGGCTCCTGGGTGAAACCCCGCACACATCATCACGTCCCCCTTCCGTGCACTGGGTCATTTGGTGTGGGGGGCACCGCCCTCCTCTGACCCCAGACATCGGGGTTCCCGCCTTCACCTCCCCAAAACCTGGCCTGGAACGGCTTCCGACATCTCCCGTGTGTTACAGAGATATCCACTAACAAACAAGACAGATCACCTCTCCAGCGGGGCAAATGACCGCTTGGCTGGCCTTTTGCTCTGGTATGCGGCCTTGGGAATTCCTCTGAGAGCCATGTGGTCCCCCTCCTCTGCCCTCTGTCTCTCTAAGCTGAATCTCTGATGCAGGGAGACAGAGGGACCACAGGGCCAGAAAAGCAAAGCAAACCCAGGCGGCATTAATAGTGCCTGTTCACTTCTTGTTTTCGGTTAGAAAGTGCTCTGATTTAATCAAAACTGAAGCGCAAACCAAGCAAGTAGTATTCAGTCATCAGTGTCTACCACTGGCATGTCCAAACAGTGACTTTGTATTACCAATACTCAGTGTAGAAAGCTATCCAGCTTTCTCCAGCTCCAGCAAAAAAAAAAAAAAAAAAAAAACTTTGTAAATCCCCTTTGGTAAAATGAATTTACATGTCAGGTCAGGTCATGAGGAGCAGCCGTATTGAAAGAGAGATATATATATACGGCTGGGGAGGCTTTTCAAAGGTTTCAAATCAAATCTACTGTTTATCAGGAACAGGAAAGCCTTGCATTACATTGCATGAACTCAGCATATTTTAAGGAGTGACAATTTTAGGGATATGACTGCATGTGTGATAGGGGTTGTCATTCAAAGTGTGGTTCAACAGCACACAGAACTGCAAAAAACGCCGATGTACACGGGTGGGAAGTGATGTCACTCGCCCCGGAAACAGGAATGCCACAAGGAATATGTCACCTGGCCAAGGAGACACGTCAACCTTTCACTGCACATGTCAAAAGCAAAGGATTATGGGAGTCGCTCAGTCTCGTGTGGAGCAGAGGAGGAATGTGTGCAGGGGGGAGAGCGGGACTCTGGGTCGCCAGCAAGGCTGTCCGAAGATGTCATGCGCCCTGGGGTGCTCCTCTGGAGGTGCTTGGAATCCCTCTCAGCGCCTGCTCGGGTGCCGGCCCACCCCCTGTGACCTCTCGCCACCGTGTCCCGTGCCGGCTGCTGTCGTCACTTCCTCCAGGAAACTGTGTGTGTGTGTGTGTGTGTGTGAGAGAGAGAGAGAGAAAGAGAGAAAGGAGCAGCGAAGATGCAGAATTACTACGAGGTTCTTCTCATTACAAGTGTTTTGGATTCTGTGATCTAGAGACTGATGTATGGTAGTGTGTGTACTTGGCTACCCTAAGGTTCTAGGCTATCTAGTCAGGTTGCACAGGTCAACTTGTGGTAGGGCTTGAATAGTGTTATGCTCACACTCACTGGTCTGGGAGTGCTGTTAGCCTGCTCTGGCACTGTTGCCCATGATACACTTCTGGATACACTTCCGTTCTTGTGCGCTGGAAGTCGCTTTGGCTAAAAGCATCTGCTAAATGAATGTAATGCAATGTGTATGAGGAGCTAACCTAATGCGTAAGCTTGGCGGCCACATCAAATGTATTGACTCTGGAACTATTCTGGCTCAAATTCAAACGCCGTGATGGAGGAATTCTAGAATCCACTGGGATTCTAGAATGGCCCGTAACAGTGCCCTCCGTGTGCCTCCAGCCTGGGCACCGCAGGGTAGGGGAGCTTTGAGCAGAGCTTCCCACTGCACCACTGATTACACAGTGACTCAGAGCTGCGGCCGTGGGCTGCTGGGCTTTCTGTTGTTTCATGTAGCTGATGCGGGTATTAGCAGGCACCGTCTCCAGCGCACCACAGCCAGGAGCCTTGGGTTGGGTTTCCTGTTCTCTGTGTGCTGCATTGCAAATAACTGAGAAAACCAGGAGCACGGGGATTGTCGAAAAATCTGACGTGCAGTTTTGCGAGAGACTGGCATCCCTTTGGCGTTAACGCACTGACACACGCTCTCCGACAGCGCAATTCGAGAGATTCCCCCCCTCAGAAAACACTCCCAACTGAGCTCCGCAGAGTCACACGACATCCTGGGGGAAGTACCTGAAATCTGCCTTTATATGCAGCAATACAGTGTTTTACAATGAAAGTGGAGAATTATTCCAGAAAGATATCTGAGGTTATACTCTGTCTGTATACATATAGTATACACGCACAATCCAGGGCACTTCCTCTAACTTCCTCCTCTTCAAACGCTAACATCCTGAACCGTCATGAAGGAAGAGGAAAAGATACAATGTAAAGTAGGCTTGGGGAATATAATGTCATTAAGCTGATTCAGTTGAGCTGCTGCACAGACTTCCTGCAGGCTTCTCTGCGGGGCTCCACTGAGCAGAATGCCCAGACGCCAGAGGGGCTACATGGACAGCAACTGAGCAGCGCAGATGCTGGTTGGACGTTGCGCGCTAAAGCAAAGTTAGCTGCGCAAATTCTGACCACCGTTGCGCAAACGCTGACTATATCCATGCATGACCACAGTTAGCACAGGTGACGCGCAGACTCCGGACGATGCTCAGCCGTTGACTCCCCCCGGCCGCTGGACAGATGGCGAGTCCTGCCCCAGGGCGTCAGGAGGCAACGCTGACCCCCGACACCCGACACCAGACAGCTGTCGACAGTAGAGTGGGTGGTCCCTAGAGAGCACTCAGCCCTGACCTGCCCCGATACTATACTCACCCCCCATCCCTCCACATAACGGCTGGCCCAGACACAGAGCGGACCGAGCATGCTCAGTAAAAGCAATCTGCCTCTCTGCGGAGTTATCCGACTTCCTGCTACACCTCCGCTTTTACAACTCAATCCAACTCCACACCGCAATCCCACACCATCACAGAAGTGTGGTAAAGACTAGATAACTATCACCCTCTAACACAAAACTGTGGCCAATTTCAAATATCTGCCTTCATAATTTAATCTCTGAGGCAGGCGATCTGTGTAATCGCCTTGGCCCTCTTCTGTGACCTGTGAGAACCATGTTCTGACATTCTGCCTGCAGTGCCTTTCCGCCAGATGTGTTGATGTGTTACAATAAAAAAAAACCGCAATGCCTTCTTACAGCTGCAAGCAGGCATTAGAAAAGCAGTTAATTACAGGCTCGTACACTGAATTACACTTGAGCGCATTACTCAAATTAGGTACCATAGCGGTTCTAATCGTGTTGCTATAATGCCTTATGCAGTGAAGCCTAACAGTGACCAGTGAGAGAGTCTGTGCTGTTGGGACACATCTCAGTATCTCATTCGGCCAGGAGGGCAGAGGCTCGGTTCCGGTCCGACTGCCCGCTCGTTAATTATTGAAAGGCGCCTGATTGGCTCCTGCATTATTTACGGGCGCTGAAAGCAGAGTGGCGCCGTGGTACCCTGGTGCCCTGCCAGCGGACGGGCACCTCGACTCTGCTGCCAGCCTTACGCAGTCCTGCCGTCTGAAGCAGTGCCCGCTACCAGGCTACGCCACGAGGGACACCAAGCACTGTTCTGAGATCAGCTATAAACAATCTGGGGATGTCAAATCACGTCCAGTTCTGAACACCAACTGGGAACCAAAAGGCACCGAGAGATGCCCCCGTCCCCCCTCCCAAAAAATATTACCGCTTGCAGCTCACTGTTATCTATTGATATTGGTGTAGCTGTGGGTTGTAATTCACTCCAGAGCCCCCGGCAATGGCAGAGGGGTCAGGTCATGTTTAGGGTTAAGTGCTCTCTTCGTCCAACCAAACGCTTCCACTGGGTTTATATTTGCAAACACACACTGTCCCGAAGGGCTCCTGCTCAAACGTATATGCACGTTAATGTACTGAGCTGACACGGAAAGGCTTATTATTGATTAAAGGGTGCACCCCCATCAATATGATAAATGTGAATCACTGTGCACATCCGGATATTGAGGGGGACCCCAGCAGGATATTGACGGGTGTCTGGTCTCCCGATGGAGTCTTCCTGTGTGACCTTGCATGCTACCGCTCCTCGTACTGGGGTCACAGACATGACACGATACGGCCAGACATTTTTTCCCAACCAGGCAATTGCTCCAGCTGGAAATAGCCGCGGGCTAGATAATGGGATTTGATGGCTGCATCATAAGCCTGCACCCTCTCTCATGTTTCCATCATCCACTGCTAAGCACTGTGGTGCAGTGGCTAAGGGGCTAGACTTGAAACCAGGTTTGAATCCCACGTGGATGACTGCAGTCGTACCCTTAAGCATGGTGCTCAGCGTGAACGGATTAAGTACATCCCGAGAATGAATGGATGACAAGTGCAATGCAAGTTACTGTGCTCCCCATCAGAGCCGTTACTCATAGGGAAGAGACTGAGAGTTTTTGGCATTATGGATGCTATGAGGGGTGTAGCTTTAGTGAGTGTCTTGGTGTGCCGGTTTTCTATGCGGGTGCGGCGGGTTCTGACCTCTTGGTGTTATGGATGGTGGTGCCGCCCAGTACGATGCGGACCCCGGGCATGGTGCGGTTCAGGTTGTAGACGGTCAGAGCCTCCTCGTAGGTTGCCCCGCCGATCATGAATACGATGATGTCCTGGGGCCTGAGGGGGGGGGGACATGTCAATCACATGAGTCTTATGACATCACAATGACAGAAACAGTCTGATGTAACAAGTCCATGCAACAAATGTGGCTTTGTTATTGACTGTAGTGTTAGCATGAGCGTGTGTCCTGAGCTGTGGTCAAGGGTCAGGTAGGACCCAGGAAGGCTATGGCCACAGCGCACTACCTGTCTCTCAGGGTGCTGGGGCCCAGGTAAGGGAACTGACTGTCCTTCAGACGGCCCTTAATCAGCTGGTCCAGCGTCTCATGCAGCAGGGGCTGGTGCTGTGTGTACACGTTCTCCACACCCTGAAACACACACACGCACGCGCACGCGCATACATACGCACGCACGCACGCACGCACGCACGCACGCACACGCACACACACACACACACACACATGCACACACACGCACAAATACAGAGAGAGATGCTTGTTGATAAACTGTGATATTACATATTGATGACAAAATGAGATCACACCCTCTCTTTAGTGAGTTACAGCCCTGCCTGCCTGTCTCAGCGGAGAGAGACTCTGCCTCTCTGTCTCAGCGGAGAGAGACTCTGCCTCTCTGTCTCAGCGGAGAGAGACTCTGCCTCTCTGTCTCAGTGGAGACAGACTCTGCCTCTCTGTCTCAGTGGACAGTGACGCGGCACTGAAATAGACACCAGCTCCACAGGTACAGGAAATTAAGGGTCACACTCTCACACAGAGCTGTGTAATCTGAGTGAAATATCAGCAGACAGTCTGCGTACTCTCTGACACCCACCCTGACTCACTGGCCGCTCAGAGTGTCAGACCCCGGAGGCGTTGTGAGGGGTGTAATCCGACACGCTGAGAGAGGAACAGGGGGGGACAGGCGTACCTTCAGTCCCTTGAAGAACTGCTTGGTGATGGCCACCGCATCTGTGGGAGTGATGAGGTCACTTCCTCTCACCCGCTTCCCGCCGTACTCCACCACGGACTGCACCATCTGAAATTCAGCCACCCCCGTAGGTTAGGACATGGAACATCCCACACAGAGTACTCATTTATTCCCATAATGCTTAGAGCCGCTCTTGGTTCTACAAGTCAGTTACTCAAAGCTCCTCCTTTAGCTGTCCGCCGTGCGCAAGCCAGCTCTTAGCAACACCCCAGTCGGGTCTCGGACATCTCCCTGCCTCCGATTGGTCTGGATACGGCCACGCCCCTCACCCGGCGGTATCTCTCGGACACGCCCTTCCTGTTGAGGTCCTCC
The DNA here is from genome assembly GCF_013368585.1 of Megalops cyprinoides. Classification (NCBI taxonomy): domain Eukaryota; kingdom Metazoa; phylum Chordata; class Actinopteri; order Elopiformes; family Megalopidae; genus Megalops; species Megalops cyprinoides. The sequence goes on from NC_050603.1 coordinate 4,058,032, forward strand.
ATGAGGCCGGGCAGGTTGTTGCTGCTGTGCTTCTCGTAGCGCAAGGCGTAGAGCATCACCAGGCGCACCGCGTCCAGTTCGCTCACCTTGGGGTTCTGCAGCAGCCTCCGCACATTCTGTGGGTGGGGGGCAGCATGAGAGGGGGCGGGGGCAGAGACAGAGAAGGGGTGGAGAGAGAGGCCATGAAGGAGAGGTGAGAATGTATACATAGTGTAATGAAGGACAGGGCAGAGGAGAGGGAGACCAGGGAAGAAGGAAAAGAGGTGAGGGGAGAGAGAAGAGCAAGGTGAAGCCAGGGAGAGAGGAGGACAGAAAGGAAGAATGGAGCGAGAGAGAAAAAAGAGAAGAGGGGGGAAACAGACAGATGGAAGGAGAGAAGAGGAAGAGAATAAAGATATCAAGGATTAAAGAGGAGAGATAGAGAAGAGAAACACATCATGAAAATTTCTTTTCCTTTAGAAAGCTCTCACACGCACGCACAGACTCTCACACACATTGTCACTCATGCACACACACACACACACACACACGAGCACGCACACACCCACAGACACATGCACACGCATGCGTACACACACATGCACACACGTACACAAGCCCACAGTCCCCCAGGTCTGCATCAGCCCCCACTCACTCTCCCTGCGTGAGACTTCAGAGGGCCAGGGAGGCTCTGTGGGGGGTTGGGGGGGGCTGGATGACGGGCAGCATCACGCCCCCCCCCCACGCCCCCCCCCGCCGGTCAGCTCCATGCGTCAGCAGCTCCTGCTCTGCTGTTAGTCACAGAGTCTGAGATCCCACCTGCTGCACTCCGAAACGGCAGCGAGCTCCGTCTCGGCCCTCACGCCCCTGCCTTCCCTAAGAGGCTTTCAGTCCTCAACCCCTCACAGCGTCACTCTGGCGTGTCAGTCAGATTCAGAGGACCCGGGACCAGGGAAGGAGTTTATTCAGCTTAATTAAGTACCTACTTTAGCCTGTCACCAAACAGGCAGACAGACGGGGGGGGGGGGGGGGGAGTCAAACACTCTCGCTACAGGAGGACAGCCATGAGGTGTGCTGCTCGATTAATTACTATGCTATGCACAGCGATGGAGATTAAATTTAGAACTCATGACGGTAACCATGCCAAGTGCCTCCTTAGCAACACCCTTAGTAACAGCGCGCTCTATAAGCGGAGCCGCTGGTTGGTCAACCTGCATTCAAAACAGAAAGGAAAACTACCAAAAAACAGAGTCAGAAGGTGCGCAAACGGCCCCTAGCCCTGTCTCCTCTGACCCCACCCCTGACCCAACCCCACTTCTGTCCCCACCCCCTCAGACCCTGCAGTCTGTTTTGACTACGCCCACCATGGCACCGCCCCTTGCTCTGACCACGCCCCCTGGGTTCTGACCTGGTGGGCACTGGAGTGGTCGTTCTGGCAGGCGAGCTCCTGCTCCACCTCTGATACCTCCATCAGCTGCCTCTCGCTCACGAGGCGGGACAGCTCCCCCACCACCGTCACGTGCTTCGACACCGTGCCCGACATCTTCTTAAACTGGGGGTAGTTATCCACAAACGCCTGCAGAGAGAGAGAGAGAGAGAGAGGGAGGAAGTGAGGGAGAGGGAGAGAGCAGGAAAGAACAGGAGATAGAGAGCAACAGACGGAGGTGAGGCAGGGGTGTCCACCTGCATCCTTTGCATCCATCCATCCTCCAACTTCAATGGGCCAGATCAAAAGTTCGATGAACCCCTTTTATGCGTGTGCTTACCCACTTATTGTGGAAAATGACAGTTAAAATTGCTCTCATATGGCAGCCAAACACAGTGTTTATTTGGTTCAGCGTGGCTTAAGGGGTGAGTGCTGCAGCATCACATGAGTCACACGGCCAATCATTAGCAGCGTCTGCTGGGATGTCTCCACCCCTAGCCACGAGGCCATGACCCCCCTCACCTTCATGTCAGAGATGGACTCCAGCTTCTGCTGACCCTTTGGCTTCTTCTTTTGAAAGTCCTCCATCAGGTTCTTGATGTTGGTGCCGATCTCACCAAAATTCAGGTATAGGTTCTGTGGGGTGAGGGGGAGAATGAGCAGAGTAAGGTGAGAGAGGTGAAGGGCTGGAAAACCTTCAAATGCTCTGACAAGGAACAACAAACGATGAGAATATTGCTTTTCACTGGGAAACGATTATTTGGGGTGATTTTTATTAAAGCAGTAAGGTGTGTTCTTTCAGGAATATTGTCATGGCTAGGTCTGGTCAAAATGAATCTGAAAGTCCTTCATCTTTTCAGACTTTTAATAATGCGTACTAATATATTTTGCTTGTCAATACAGGTGATCAGGTTGCAGTTCTGAATCCACCAGACTATCTGTGAGTATATTACAACCACACCACAGCTTGGTCTTAGCTGATACTGAATGCAAGGGAGAGCTTCACTCCCCCTTCAGACTGACCCAGGGGGGTCAGTCCTACTTGCTATGCATAGAGGGGGTTGGGGGGGTGGCAGGTGTCGAACTCACATTGGCGTAGAACTCATCGTTCTCAGCGGACAGCACCACCTCCCGCAGGTCCTTGCTGATGCCCGGTACTCGGGAGAGATCGATACGGTTGTTGTTCAGGCCGAGCAGCTCGTGCACCATGGCCTGATATGTCCACTAGAGGGCAGCAGAGAGAGGGCAAATTAAAAAGTCAAGATCCTGTACACCACACACATTATGAACCCTAGGATTCTCAGCTCACAGATGGAGGGCTCTGGAGTGCTGTCCTTAGATCAGTTTCAGCTTCTTATATATGATGGTTGTAGTTAGGATAACAGTTCAGAAAGATGATCCTGGATCAGCTGCTTGTGGCAGGCAGTCTAACACTGCACTGTAACACAACAGAACTATAGCTTGGTTTCCATTGACCCACCTTAATTATATACGTTCAGTTCTAATGTGAGCCAATATGGCCAGGTATCTTATCCTGGAACGTGTTAAGCTGAATTCCTCAAATAAACCAACACCTCTGACTGGAAATAAATCAAGCAATATCACTCACCAAATTTGTGCATTTACATATGGACAGAAAAATGCTACCGCTTGAGTTGTTGCTCCTATTTTGAACAGACTTAACTGGTAAAATTGTGGTAACACGTGTTGATTATATATGGATCCAGAGTTCGATCTGAGAGGTAAATGTGAGTTCATTCTGCAGCGTTTCAATGATATGTGAGCAAGGCGATACTGCTTATCCAGTAAGCCTGGTTAAAAGGCACACTCTCACACTCTGGCTCTTTGCACAGGTAAACATGCCTACTCCCGCGTGCCTCACCTGGGCCAGGGGCCAGCCTAAAAGCACACCTGATAGTGGCCTCCTGTCAGCTACAGAAACAGCTCCAGGCTGCCTCAGGCAAAGCTGACCCACAGCTAAGGCAGGTCAGTGAAAACGGGGTCACTGTGAGTCAGTCCCATTCTGTACAGAATCACCGAACTCTACTGCCACCCAGTGGTCAATAAGTGCACATCACCACTCACGTCACAGAATGTCTCCAAGTTACTGGCTATCTCTACCTGCCTGCCTCAAGTATATTTTGACAAATCAGCGAACAAGATGAATGACTTACAAGAGGTGCAAAAAAGAGGTGCACCCCTAAAAACCTCTGCCTCAGTCCATCACCGAACTCTCAATCATGTCTTAAGAGTCCAGCAGCAGTGCCCCAGCAGGGGAGTCGAACCAGCAACCTTTCGGTTACTGCTCCTTCCCACTATGCTACACTGCCGCCCCACTGCACTGCTGTGTGTACCCCGCCGTGCTGCGTGTTTGCGGTCACGTTCGCAGTTGCGTTCATGATTCTGACCTGGTTGAGCAGCGGGGTGATGGCGTCGTCGCTGCGGTCCACGATCAGCAGCAGCGGAGGCACCTCGGTCTTCCGGAAGTCGAAAAGCTCGTACTCTTTCGTGATGATTTGCTTTGGGGGGATAAGCGGGGACAGGAGCAACAACATCAGCACAGTTTACCGACACACACCCCGCAAATGTGACTAAACTATCCTGACTATCACTCAAAAAGGCTGAAATCAAATTTTAAAAGCCTGACCTATTTGTCACTCAAAAGGAAAAAACACAAAACCCCAAGACGGTGGCAGAAAGGGCTGTTGTTTCATGGGCCAGAGGAGGCTCGCTCAGTGAGGGGGTTCGGGGGGGGAGACGCCTCACCTTGACGCTCTCGGCCAGCCGCTTGGCCATGTCGGAGCTCAGCTGGTAGCGGATCATGGGGCACTTCTTCAGGGCCAGCAGCACGGAGGTCAGGCCCTGGGTACTGCGTGCCAGAAGGGTGGGCTCCCAGCTCCGGCCCTGAGCGGAGAGAGCACCGCCAGACGCAAAGCAGAGACGCGCATACACACACACACACACACGCACGCACACACGCACACACACACACACACGCGCGCATGCACACACACACACACACACACGCGCACGCATGCACACACACACATGCACACACACACACACGCACGCACGCGCACACGCGCAACCAACACGCAAGCACACAGAGAGAGAGAGAGAGAGAGAGAGAGAGACACACTGTGAAGAAGCAGAAAAGACAGGCAAAAACAGCAGCTCTCCAAAAACATCCCTTACAGTCATGCAGACAACATTCTCTTAGGAGGAAAAGAAGCCCATCCCACAGCCCAGTGACACACCTTACCTTGGCCACACCCATGAGGTTGAGCGAGAACAGGTGGGGGTTCACAGCGATGAAGTCTCCATAGAACTCCTGTTGCCATACAGAGAACACAGAGGGTTATATCACATACTAAAATATATTTACATTGACTACTGTCTTTCAGAAAAAACCAACCAGAATATTGCAGCAGAATCTCAGATCAGAGCCTGCACTTGGAGCAGAGTTAAATGAAACTATACTGATGAAAATACTTCCTTACTCCCTTCAGACTATGCCTGTTCAATAGTCACATACACTGCTGCAGCATGTTACAGCTGTCGTTGGGATTAGATACTAAAATGACATTTAACTTGCCTCAGCCAAATTCCCAATCTGGCTCTCTCTCATACCAGCGTATTAGGCTAAATAAATCCCTCCACCTCCACCTCAGGTAATGTGGTTGTGGTATAAAATGGCCACTGAAGATCAGCCAGACTGGAGCTACATGTTGGTCTTGGCTGTAGTCACTGTAAAGTGCTTTGAGATCCACGAAAGGCGCTATATAAATGCAATGCATAATTACTGCTAGCATCCATTCAGCAAGGACCAACAGGTAATCTCACCTGAACTTCCGCCACCACTTCCTGCTCATCTGCCTCCGCCAGGGCCTTCACCTCACTCTTGCTGATGACGTTGCTAAAATCTGCAAAGCATTGTGGGTATGGTTCAAACAATGGCCATCACCACCTATTCTACAAGAATAGCTATTGTGCTTTGTAGTGTTTTTTATTACTTGATATCAAATGACATATTTATCACATAATATATGATTTAATACATAATTTATGATTTATTTATTATTCTTGTAAAAATAAGTGTATAATGTTATAACATCCCCAGATGTCCCCTGATCCTGTGTGATTGGATAATGCGGTCCCAGCGCCAGGCTTACAGATGAAATAGACGCTGTACTTGGGCCGACGGAGCTCCTGTATCAAGTTCTCCACGTTTTCCTGTCAAAGGGCCACAAACAGACCAGTTTCAAGCACATGAAACCTTCTGCACCTTGGAGTGCAATGTATTTATCAACACTGACACTTACTCATTCAGCAGACACCCTTACACAGAGAAACATACACAGCCAATGTATACAAAGCTACATTCCATTCCATTGCATGCATTTAGCACACACTTATCCAGAGCGACTTCCAGCACAATAGAACAATTGCTGTTGCCATACTGGAAACACACTATAAGTGTTACAATAATCAGAAAGTCAACAGTAACTACTGATAATGCAGTTAGCGTCCGTTGATCTTGGTTCTCTCCACCTATCTGAATTGTTCCACAGAGCTTGCAGTTTCCATATTCTTCACCATGCAACTACCCAGTAACAGTGTATATCCATAATTTGCAAAAATGCACGTGTCGCCTTGGAAAATGGGGAGCCAACAATATCTGCAATCTAACGAAGCCCCTGTCCCATGAGAGCAGTAATGTCGCGGCCGGACATTTAGGTGGCTGTGAATTGAGTACCTTGGTCGGGCGAAGGAAACAGATGGCCTTCAGGTGCTTCATGGTCTCTCTGTTCTGAGAGTCGATCCGCTCGAACAGGTAGACCTCCTTCTGAAGGATCTCTGACTGCGTGTACACCACGCTCACGATGCTGGTCTGGGAGATGAGACGGTCAACAGTTCAGTTACAACTGCAGTTTCAAAAAATCGGCACCCTTAAAATCCGGAAAGGAATGTGATGACTAAACTCTCTCATCACCGGCCCAGAATCACTTGACTCAGTTGTAGCGGCCTGATCCTGATCCCGGATCAGTGCTTGAGACCAGAATCTAACCGAACTGCAGACCACCCAACATCCGTGACTTTTTCTGAGTCGGCTTTCTTACAGCGGTCTCTGGTATCAAAGATTATGTCCAAACCCACACAATGCAGAGTAGCATTCGCTGGGTAGCCACTGTCTAGCATATCGTCAACATATTATAATTTTGCCATTCTCTGAACAAGAATAACCACTACGCAGTTATCAAACCATTATAGCTAGCTGCCTTGCCATTAAATGGTCGTATGTCTTATCAATGATATAGTACTGTGTCAGACTCGCTAGTTTTAAGGACACATATCTTCAAGCGCTAGACAGCAAAAACAACATGGGTAGCTCGCTAGTCTGCGGACCCGATCGTGCTCTTGGAGCAGTGAAATTAGAGCCGGACAAGGAAAACACTATTTCCGTGCACACAGTCGTAGCTACCAATCTAACAACTGGTCCACCGTTGACCATGTATGAGATCACCCACCGTCTCTTTATCCATGAGAAGGACCTTCATGCCCGGCCCGCTGTTTTCAATCATTTTGGAAACATACTGCTTGACTGCCAGAGTCACATTCATTTTTGACACCGTTGGTCTTTCTATCCTCAGATGAGATATCCAACTGTAGTTCCAGCGGTTTTAAAGACTTTGCAGTCGTCGAAGGGTCCGGGTGCTTATTTCAATGACAATGCGTCAATTTCGCATTGTTGTCAAACACCATACAACTCAGCCGCAAGCCACCATATCCCCTGCTGCGCTCAGATCAACTTCCGGAAGAAGATGTATCCCATGATGCATTTCACCGAGACGATGTACAAGTCCATTGTCTCCGCTAGATGGCGTATGTTGACTGTTGTGTAGACCAGTCGGCGTATTATTGTTTGGTAAGAAATGTTGCGTATGGTATTGTATATTTCAGCAGACAGCATTACCCCCTTGCTATTATAATCAGTTATTTGCACCCCAGAGGTACAGTTAGCCTAGTTGCTACAAGGATGCAATAACAATGTTGAAACCACATAATTCAGGTCTTAAGTGTGCTTCCAATGAATCTCCCCATCAGTACAGTAATAGGCATACAATCCAGTGAAGTCTAATAGTAATAAACTGAATTTGGTTGAACACTAATATTGATAATGGATGCAAACAAGATAAATATTTAATAACTGAACATTTTAAAAACTGGAAGTATCTGGTCTATGCCTTTACTGAGTATGTGTTAAAAATTCTTCACATACAAATTATTGTGTTTATATAAACACATATGATGTCAGCTCTGGCTAAGTAATGTGGTAGAAAACCTCTAGGCCAGTCTAGGCCAATCGGACTGGAGGCTCCCTCCACACTTTGATGCCTTCCAGAAAATAATAAGTCCTCACAGAGTCTGATGTAATCATGGTTGTTTGGTTTATTGCATATGGTGATCAATCACATACACTAAACCGGGTTGGTCCGCGGAGCAACAGCTGTATATGCGCTGTATATACATTCGCCCCAATCACTCATTCACATCCCAAAAAGCAAGCCCCTTTAGTCTGCATACATTTCTCTTTTATTACTTTCCCCCAGCTCCTCCTGTTGTACACAAAACGTCATTGCTGAATAAGATGAAAACTTTCTCACAGTGGTCAGAGGCAAGGGGAGGAGATATCAGACATATCCCTAACACAAGACACCAGGAGAAGTGAAGGTCAGGTGAAGATCTGCACTTGCACCAAGAGAAGCAACATTATTTCGGCTTCTGTATGAGTCACATGCACCCTGACTCATACAGAAACCTATTGTTCCAGCTCCATATCTGCCTTGGCTGCTACAAAATATATAATTGACTATCCTCTTTAACCTAGAATAACCCTAACCTAATGTAACCCAAATGCTTGCTCATGAAACTCCAACTCCTCCCTTAAAGTTACCCCATCTTCTTCGTACACTATTGTTACTTCTTCACAGTCACACCACATTCTCCTCCCCCTCCAGCATACCCATGTGGTACATCAGCACATTTCTGTCTTCTTTTAAAAAGAAAAAAATATCCCACCTTAATTTTACATTATTTTCAGGGCTCGCACACCTTAAAAATAAACATAACTACTTACCTGCTTTAGCTTAACTGACATCTCTTGGCAATGCTTATGATGTTTGCTGGAAATAATTTATTTCCACCATGTAACAAGCTTAATCGTATCACGTCAAGCTCTGCTTTTCTCTGGTGGGGTGAAAGTGGCAATGCTCATAATTTACATATGGGGTATACACTTGGTCAAAAATTTTCCACCACAGTAAGTACCATTCAAAAATCTACATCCTATAGATATGAGTATAATAAAACAATACATCATACATCATCCATCCATGGATGTAAACTTAAGATATTGTGACTGCTGTAAGGCAGAATTACTAATATAACAAGAAAGACACAAGTCCTTTTTGGTTTATAGTTTTTAATTCCTCTTTTATTTCTTCTACTAAAGTAAATGAGGATTATCTACAATAGATTAAAAGTGCTTGGCTATAGGTGAGAGGGAGAAAGAAATTATCAAAACCCCAGTATCGAAAAAAAAAAACCCATCTGAGAACACACGTCAGGGAACAGGCATATACATTTGTATGATAGTAACACATATATATACATATACAAAAAATTAATATAAAGCCAAGAAGATGTCAGGTATGTGTTAAGGAAATTGTAATCACCTACATGAAAGACTTTGGAAAGACAATTTAAGACTGCATTGGCTGGTCCATACAGCACAAGGAGCAATCAAATATAGGTAATTACAACATGGAATATAACCTTTTCCTTGTTATGTTACACTTGCATCTGGAAAGAGTCTGAGGCTATCTTCTTATTTTTGCTTTGTTTTGCCAGCAGCAAATATATATCACAACTACATAATAAAAGTGCATGTGGAAATGCTTGTTTAGAACAGAAGACAGATTCACAGATGAAAAGCAGACAAGACTTTCAGCCCTCAGTCCAAGATTCATTGAAAATGATGTATTGCTACCTATGCCAGCTATTTCCAGAATCCTCTGGGCTAGGGTGTCAATCAAACTGAAAAAATACATACAAGGTTGTTAAAACATATATTTCAGGGTGTCGATAAATCCTTCACCCAGTTATTCAAAACATATTTTGTGCATACAAAATGTTTCATGTTTTTAAATGACTGCATTTACAACAACCTTCCATGAGGAGAGTCAAAGGAACTGTTGCTGTGTGGTGGATATGAGGATCTGGGCACACTGACAGGTTCCAAGTGGATGAGCTGACAAGCGCCCCCTGCTGGCATGGAGGCTGTTTTACCTTGAGGAGGGGTGTTGGGTGGGGGAGGGCAGTCAGTTCTCCTTGTACCCCACCAGCTGGGCGCTCACCTCCCACAGTCTCAAGGCCGCCAGATCATCTTTCCCCTCTGGGGCGGGCTCCTTCTCAGCACAGTCACTGCGACACAGGCAGAGAGGGGGAGCACGTCACACACCACACACCTGTCAGAGCTGCTCTCGGACAAAATGTCGTCAGCAGTTTCATTTAGGTTTATCATCTTCTGCCCCCTGTTCACCCTGGTGTCAGCTGTGAATCACACCTGCCCTCTGTGCTTGCAAGGAGCGCTCAGGTGCAACGGCAGAAAACCTCTTATACAGTTGCTCGCAACCAACTACGTTTTACACTACAAGTCCCAGAGTCCACAACAGGTGAGTGAATGCTGGCAGGATAGGCACATCTCCCACTCCATGTTAAGTCAGCATGCTTTAGGCACCTCAAGACTCACTGGGGGGTGCTGAAGAGCAGTGTGATGAGGAAGTGTGGCTAACATAAACCCTTCCTTGAACAAACTGAGCCGACTATGCTATGCCGCTATGGACACAAACTCGAAAATATGATAAAAAAAAAACAGCATTTGAAAACGTTTGGTAGTATACTTGGCTTCTCTTGTGTAGCCAGGTTGCACTAGTTAACTTGTGGAAGGTCTTGAATAGTATTATGCTCACACTCACTTGTCTGGGAGTGTTGTTAGCCTGGTCTGACACTATTGCTCATTCAGCTTGAATGGATTCACTTCTGTTCTTTTGTGCTGGATGTCACTCTGGATAAGAGCATCTGGTAGATGAATGTAACGTAGTGTAATGTAATATAATGTAATGACACCTGAAGTAGCAGCCAGATTTGTCCTCCAGCCCCTCCGCCACAGCGCAGTAGATGGAGGTCTGGGCCCCCTGCCAGGGGGTCTTCATGAGGAGTAAGGAGGGGGCGGTCAGCACCGTCTTCAGCAGCAAGGGGGACCAAGCCTCCACGTGACGGCCCAGCTCGGTCCGGATCACCCCGGGGTGCAGGGCGTAGGACGTGACTCCCGTCCCTGTGAGGGAAGAAGAAGGTGGATTTTCCTGACTAAGGAAGCCACCCGCAACCCAAGCCCCTGATCTTTTTACAAGAGGCATGTGAGACTCCCATATAACTGCAGTTAGTCCATTTCAGACAATTTGATTTGCTGTGTGTAGAAATTTCTTACGCTGTATGCAGCTAAAACCATTAAAAAATACTTTTTCAACATCTTCCTTTCTTAAGATTTTTATGCTGAGTACTACACAAAGTGCAAGTTCTTCCAGATGGAGTTTATAATCCATATCTGATGACACCAGCTGCTAAGGGCAAACCCTCAAGAGTAATTGCTGTATTATGAATTCACCCTCTGATGTTTTCAGAAAGGTTGCTCCTTCTGTACTGTGATGTCACATTTTCGTCATGAAATGCAATCAACTAAATAAGACTTAACTGATTGGTTGATTAGTTGATCACATACAGGACTGTCTTACTGGAACAGTCAATATCGAAAACCACGGGGTCCTGACCTTTCATCCTTCGCGCCAGCTCTCTCGAGAACAGAACATTGGCCAGCTTGCTCTGTCTGTAGCTGACCAGTGAGTTGTACGCTGTCTTTTCGAAGAAAAGATCATCGAAGTGGATTTTCCCTGCATGAAAGAATCAGCAAATCAAAAAGGATATGTTCACACTGATCAAGTAATCATTACATGTGCTACCAGCCTGTGGAGAAGTTATGTAATTTCCCTTCCATGTGATTCCATGGCTCATCTGTCTATATGCCTGAGGACCCAACACTTCAAAAAACATTTTGGTTCTCTTAATTGTAACTTAAATCTTTCCTTTTTACGTGCATTACTGTGGAGTATTTTTCACTTGTTCTGTAAATGTATGCTAGCTCTGTATTCCTGACGGCTGTAGTTATTTCAGCTCTGTGTGATCGATTGACACATGCTTAGATATAGTCTGTCATTTTGTACTGTTGTTGATGTAACGTTATGATATGCAATTTTGTGCCCTTGGTTTTAACATGGGTCTGGATAAGGGGATTTGCCATGTGATTTAATGTAAATGTGAATGTTTGACCACAAATAGGATGACTGACTTATGAACTAATTTGGATTAAGTGAAATGTAGGCTTTCAGGATAAGTAACACTCACAGCTGCTCTGTGAGGGGTGGCAAGGATGTACACCCCACGGCTATTCTAGTTCAGCTCTGGGTTAATCGTGATTGGATAGGTGTTTTGAGGTGGGCAGGGCATACCGCCTTTGTGGACTACACTGGACACATTGACGACCCTGCTAGGGGCAGAGCTCTTTAGCTTCTCCAGGAGCAGATTGGTCAGCAGGAAGTGACCCAGGTGATTGACACCTATTTGAGTCTCGAAGCCGTCTGCTGTGAGCCCTTGGGGACACATCATCACTCCTGTGTGAGACAGTCAGACATGGCCGTTCAGTTCAGAGGACTGACACCCAGGGCCTCAATGAACTCACACAATGACTGGAGCCACCATATGCTGTTCATTACTGACTCATATTAACCAGTCAGAAGACTTTGTTCTCTCCATATCAAATTACATTACATCATTGCCATTATTATTAACAGATACTCTTATCCAGAGCGACTTACATAGCTTACACTTTACATGTTACCCATTTATACAGCTGGATATTGACTGAGGCAATTATAGGTTAAGTACATTGCCCACGGGTACAACAGCAGTGCCCTAGCCCAGCGACCTTTCGGTTACAAGTCTTGCTTCTTACATCTAACCCACACTGCTGCCTATCTCTCCATCTGAAATAACAACGGTTGGCTCAAACTGGTAGGGACAGCAGTGTGGTGTAGTGGTCAGGAGCAGGGCTTGTAACCAAAAGGTTGCGGGTTTGATTCCCCACTAAGGTGCTGCTGTTGTACTCCTGGGCAAGCTACCTAAACCAAAATTGCCTCAGTAAATTTCCAGCTATATATTGTAAATGGATAAAATTGTAACCTGTATGTAATTTGCTCTAGATAAGAGTGTCTGCTCAATGACAATAATGTAATGGTAGACCAATGATAGTTCCATCCATTCTGAGGCTCATGTAACCTAACTCTTCCGACAGTGTTGACCATGATGTCGTTTTCTTGCTCTCCCCAGGGTCTCACCGGCGTTGTTGATGAGTATGTCCAGCCGATCCTCGCTGGCAGCGAAGTCCTGGACGAATTGCCGCACGGACTGCAGGGACGCCAGGTCCAGTTCCTGCACCACCACGTTTTCGTTCCCCGTCGAGTGACGGATCTCCATCGCTGCCTTCTCCGCCCGCTTCATGTCCCGGCACGCCATCACCACCCTCGCCCCTGAAAGACACACCCCAATTAGGCAAAGAGGGATCCCCACTTCCAAAGTGGCCCCCACTGTAATACTCCTAATATACTGTAGAGCAGGTCTGGTGCCAGGAGAAAATACAGAGGGGTGCAATTGCATTCCATGGGAGGGGGGACATAAAGTCATAAATACTATGTAGATATTGGGATATAAGGAGAAAACTGGGGGTGCACTGAGGTCCATCAGGGGGTGTCATGCACCCCTAAGCACCCCCATAGCACTGGGCCTACTGTAGAATACTGTAGAACATACTCCATGTTGTAGAGTATAGAGTACTGTAGTATACTGTAGAGTATACCAGACTATGGCTGGTTCACATACTTTAGGTTTGGGAGGGTTTTCTGTGACCTTGTTTGACCTGCGGCCCTATCATGAGGGGAGGGAGGGGCAGGGGCAGGAGCGAGTGTGGGGATTGGATGGGATGGGGGTGGGGGGCGGTACCTCTGAAAGCCATGTCTCGTGCCGTCTCCTTGCCGATGCCGGTGTTGGAGCCAGTGATCAGAACCGTCTTGCCGTTCAAGCGGGCTCGGCTGCGGCAAACCCCTCCCGCGATCCACTTCCGGAGCAGAACCAGGCCTGTGTCAGGAGGAGCAGAACCGGGCTACTCACACAACTAACACCTGCTTCTGCAGTAGCTATAGGCACAACTAACACGTGCTGGCAGCCTGCCTCCAGGAGGGATTTGCTCACTGGGTGTCACGGGCAGATCAGTCGCAGTGGCCAACAAAGCCCCATAATTCCTTGCCAGACAAACACCACTGGGTTCATGTCGAGTTGAGTTTAGTTTCTTTTTTTCCTCCCCGCCAGCCCCTTCCTGCCCAAAGGGTCCGGAGCACTCCAGCCCTCGGGTCATACAACGGAACCGCTCAACATCAGTATCCTGTTTTTCAGGCTGGTCAGGACTGCGAGTAGAGAAAGGAGGATCCACTGCACCTGCTTCAGACACACTGTCTGATTAACTTTGCTCCACTCTGGACAACCTCATCCTAGTGCACTATACTAACGAACTGGTGTAACGGTGTTGGAAACGTTGGATTCGTGAAAATAAAACAGCCAGTAGTCACACATGGGGGCATTTTCTCAATTAAGCCCTGATTAGCGCGAGCTAAGCATATTGCGCAAATTTGGTGATCAGTCCTGGATTAGCCCTATAACTAAGCAGAGTCTGTGGAATGCCCCTTGGAGTTGTAATTTTCTCTTTATTTGTGCATGAAAAATTTAATTAATTAGCCCAACTGAAGTTTGACTCAAAGTTGAAAGTAAACATAAACCGCATATATGTTAATTACAAAAAAGAGCTAATCATTCACGGATATTAATTAATTGTACGCACTATAAAAATTAGAGCACCTCTCAGGACGAACCATAGATAGTCTATTGGGACCGAACAATAACTACAGCGACACTATAACGGCAAACCGCAATATGGTCTGCATTCAGAAACACTTCACTGTGTCCATAAATCCCCGTTAACAAACGAGGCGCCACCTGCCACCTTGTTTGCCTGCACAAAAGGAATCTATACGGAAAGTTGGAACTGATTGCCTTCATTTTCTAGTAGTGAGACATCGCTGTCTTTCGGAAGATTGAACACGAGCGTGTCTGTCCGCATTCTCGTGAGGACAGATTCGATTAACATGCTCTAGAGTTCTCTGTTCACTTACATCGTTATTTTAAGATGCGTGTTCAGAGCAGGCGCTTGTTCGCATTACATTCAAATGAGATTGGCCGTGATCTATGTTTACGCATGTGGCTGTAATCAACATTAAAAAGCCAAACGACATGAATGCCCTAGGGGTACAGTGCAAATGCCCTGACTTACCGATGGTTGCAACTGTGGTGACAGCGCCGTATTTGGCGAGTTTGCCGGACTGGGGTACGTCCCACATCTCACCAGCTGTTGGGGACGCGACGCAAGACCATCCGAATAACAGGTCCCTCTCTTTTTTTGACCTCCTCCTCTTCCTTCAGTGGTGCGAAGTTGTCGTCTAGTGCCAGTCCTACGGTCGCAGGAGAACGCGGCTATGAATAGGTTTCAGGAACTTAAAAAGATTAAATCAGATTAAAATCAAGGCGGCGCGCTCCTTCCCTCGATCTCAGTGGGCAATGTGCGGAGCGATTGTTTCATGACTGTTAAACCTGGTTTTTCGAGGAAAAAAGTTCTGGCACGCGTTCATAATGTTAAATCCCGTAGCCTATCACGAGAAATAATGAAGGCGTGATGGTTTTCAAGTCTTCATGAGATACATACGTAAAAATAAATATTCGTCGCTGTGCGCTTGCTTACCCCTGGGTATCCTGCTCCCATATCTCCAAATGGTCTGAAATCGGCATGTTAAAGGTCCCTAGATAAATGATAATTGGATGAGCAGGTTAATAAATACTAATAATGGTCATGATTTTATTTATTGTTTATTTTTATGGTATTATATAAGCAGTAATATAAAGACAAATACAATCACATTGGCAAAGAACTGTTTTAATTGCCTGAGGTTAGACTTTCAAGTGCATAATGGAATGCGACCCTATAAACGATAACGGCTCTGACTTACTGCCTAACCCTGACAGTGCAGGTTTCCCCATGCGAATAAAAAAGCGTTCTTTTACCACTAGATGGCAAAAAGTCCGGCAGAGTAACCTACGTTATTTTCAGTCCCAGAATGCCGTGTGTTCAGTTCTTGGTAAAAAAAAAAAAATGACCATGCTCTAGTTTTATGTTTATGTTAACATATTTCATGTTCTGTGATCTTACTGTCTAGGGTGAAATGGTGCAGTGCTGCACTTTCCTCCGACGACAATTAGGGCTCCAAGAAGACATCATATGTCCTTGTGTTGCCGAGAATACACAACTGAACTGAACTGGCCAGCGCCACAATAACAACGCAATGTCTGTTTAAATTATATCTTGTAGATGTTGAAATTCGATAAATCAAATAGAATTATGATGTGTGTTCGTGTCGCTATGTTTGAAAAAAGTGTTGAAATTTTGGACAATGTTTTAAAAACAAGATGCAAGTTTCTGAAGCAGTTCCAAAGTCAGATTCATTTGTGCTATTTTGTGAAATTCATGAATGAATCACCTCGATATGGCTCAAAATACAAGCAGTATTTTGTTCTGGCAGTCATATGGTAATTATAATTATTACATTGCTATGTGTTTACAAACCAGCATCAAAATGTTTATGTAATATTATAAAAATATAATATTACATAAACATTACATTACAAAGACTGATTGTCCTTTGAATAATCAATAACATTGTACCATGAATACCAGACTGAAAAGCTGAGGTTCCATTGTGTAGAAAAAGGAAGCATACGTTAAACTTTTGTTTTTGGGCACTTTGTTCTATCTTCGGCAAGCCAACACACAAGCACACATTTATTTTTTTATCAACAACAAAAACCAAACGGGAATGGAAGTCAACAAACAGCCACAGAAACCACTAAACGGTGGCACCCTACCGTACCCAAACAAACATGGACAATGAAACCAAAGGACTTATCTAAGATAACCAATAGAAACGATGATTAAACAAGCACATAACTAGGCAGTTATTGAACAACAAAACTGTAAATGGTGCATGCTAGGCATTATGGGTAATGCTCTGCAGGTGACTCCCGGCTCGCTACAGTATGTTCATCTTATTAAAGACCAAAAATGGTTTTGATGATGTAACCATGAACCATGATGTGGTTAAACAAACATTGATTGAAATAGCTTATCTGTGACTTGAAATTTGATTTATCTTTCAAACCTCAACTAATTAATAGGAAAAAATATGATTAATATTTGGAATATTCTGCTTTGTGTAGGGTAACCATATTTGCCTCAAAATGGAGACATGCCCTTGGGTCTTCAAAAATACATAACAAACGGTAAATTGACAGAATTAATGAACATTAGTGAAACAGAGATTTATATCACTTATTTTGTTGAAGCCGCATCGTACTTTATTTACTAGGGTAGCCTACTTACACTAATTTTTCACACAAAAGAAAAAAACAAAATGGCAGGTCACCATCACTGAGTGAAGTGGAAACAGGCCAGCTTCCTCTGAGAGGAGTTTGTACAGTGATTGTTTTACGTAGATTAGTCTGCAATAGGTAACGAGTTGCTTATTAAAAATGTGTTGTTTGTTGTTTACGTTATTACGTGAACGTTATCGACAAAGAACCTTACAGTAAAATTACGGCCGGCATCTTTTTATGATGTCATTAATTGCTCCGCCCATTTACAACGATCGCTTCCAATCAGAACGTCCTTTTCAATAAACGGAAATGGCGTAGGCACTTGCTTCCACCAGTGCGAGCAAGAGCGAAGCAAAAACGACAGCCCCTCGTCTGAGTTATTTGTTGTCGGTTAAGCCCGCGAATGATCTCGATGTCTTTCTTTTAACTATATGTAAATACGTTGACCAATAAGTTTGCAAAAGTAAAAAAAAAAAAAAAAGGTGAGTCTCGTGTTTGAATGCTTCATGGGTTGCGTTGGGGAGGCGTTATGTGAGCGGCGGTTGCATAGCTCATGTAAAATGTATCGCAGACGTCGCATCGCAATGAGGCTGCCGCAGGATGCCGAGCGCCGCAACGTGTTTCAGGAAGCGTCGCGTGCGTGTTGTTTTGAGTTGCATGCACAGTTGTCAGCAAACCTCGTAATGTACCAGTCGAAGTGCACGTTAGCGAATACTGAATTGTAAATGTTCATTGATATGAACTCGTATTCGTGTTTAGCAAACCAGATTTTTTTTTCTCGCATCCACGTACGTATATAGTCTTTCGCTGTATGCCCAAAAAGTTGTCCTCACAACCAACTGCAGTGAGGCGCTCTTGCGTCGCCATGAATACTCCTAAAGACCTTATTTCAACGAGGGGTCGTTGGTCACCTTGACCACAGATGCATCATCGCGGACTAGGTGAAGAATATTGATTGTCGGAGCGTTTATCAAAGCAAACGTCTTTGGTAACTGGCAAAGCAAAGAACATGTGTGCGTTATTTAAACCAGATGCACGAGTAAAACACGTCCGCTTACTTTGCTTACCACTGTATACAACGTTTTGGTTTTACGGTTATCCCACGTCACTTGCCGCGGAACAATGTTGTTTTGATTACAGAATACAGACCATTTATCCGCCCATGCGGGTTGAAATATTCACTTTGGATCACAAGGGCAAGTTGATATTCAAATGGTCACAACCTTCGCGCTTTATTACGGGTTAAACAAATACAGCTCCACTCTGAACAAGCACAGACTGTCTCCGGGAGCAGTTCTCATTTGGTAAATTATGAATGGACACCAAAAAAGCATTAGTTCAGTTTAAAATATTTCAGTTAATATGCTGTAATCAAGTTCCACTAGTGACAGGTGTTTGTAACTACATGGAAAAATACTATCATTTCCCTGCATCTGTCCTTTGGGAATCCACAGTTCCTCAACAGGTATTTTTTAAACTACATTATTAAAGGGTCAGATTTCTGAGAAAACATGTCTGGTTTGTGAACAGCTGATTTACATTTTTCCATGTCTCACATCAATGTCTTCATCCATAATCAGAGTGATTGCTTGCAAAGTGGCAGTTTCCCCTGGGGATGAACATGAGCGTGTGCTGTAATGGGAATTTCAGGGCTGGCTATTTTTTTGTAGAGTGCTGGTCAGTATGTGGTTTTTGGGGTGCTCGTAGACCTTAATTTTGGATATGGCTCTGCAAAGCATCTTGATTCCACCTTCATATACATGTTGGTTGCTTGTGTGGGTCATGGTCTTCTTTCTTTGGTGTGTCGCAGTTTTAAGGCCAGTGTGTACAGAAGTGGAGTATGTTTTTGCGTGTGATGAAGCAGAAGTATGTGTTTCAGGCAGTTTGACAAACAGATGAGTTTGTACTTAAGAAGAGTGATACGACCATCCAAGTTGCCTTATTCCTGTGAAAGTTTCTTTGCTGTGGTGTGATCACGGTTATGAAATTATTACAAGTTACAAAATTCCATCATTTACATATTTAGCAGTAATGTTTACATATTATCCATTTGTAAAGCCCAGTGTTCTCTGAACGAGTTTAGGTTACAGACTTTTTTAAAGTCTACAGTGGAAGTGCCCAACCTGGGTATTGAACCTATGTCTGTTGGGTCAGAGGTCCAGCAATAGACAGTATTCTAAAGTTAGAAAATGATATTCACAAACTAAGTGCAAGTGAAAGATAAATGGTGGATACGTTTTTCTCCTGCCTTCAGCTTTGTAATACCCTGCGGAGGGCACATTGTGTGGCAAAACATTGGTGACATCGTAAGCAGTTGTGACTGTCATTTCTCATCTGTATTTAATGATATTCCACCTCGCTGACTTTGGGTTCGTGCCTTCCCTCTCCCGCTTGCATGTGTGAAATAAGTGGAGATGGCTTTTGACTGGGTTCTCTTCGGTTGGTTATCTCTGGACGTTTATGGTCTGCTTCTCGCCGTCGGTAGCATGTCTGACGCGGAGCTTATCATGGAGTGCGAGGAGGAGGAGTTGGAGCCCTGGCAGAAGGTGGACGACGTCGTGCAGGATGAAGAAATGACCGTTGAGGAGCGCAAAGACGACCCGGGTAAGTGTCGGTTCGGGTCTCTTTAAACTCTGCTAGCTGGCTGTCTGTGCGTTCACCTTATCAGCGGTGATGCCTACCTGTGTCACTCTGTCGCTCACACCTGGTTTTCCGCCATGTTTCCAGTCTCCTCCTCCTCTGTGGTAGCTGCTGGACCCTCCCCCCTGGCTGCAGCGCCACCTGCTGTCCCCGCAGTGGCACTGAATGTTCCTGTCTCCTCAGCTGTGCTGGTCTCTGGCTCCAGCCCCTCCAGAGATGGCAAGCAGGCCGTAGTCACGATGCTGACCAATCCCGTGCGTGAGTGTCATTTTACAGCATTGTTGCATCATGCTAATCACTTGCTTGGCTGATGCCTCAGGCTGGTAATTTTGGTGAGAAGTTTAATCCAGGTCTTAGCTCACTGGTCATTAGACATACTATGGCCCGTAATGGAGACTCGCAGGGGGTCTGGCCTAGTTTCCAGTCTGGCTGTCTCAGTCAGGCCAGGTAAACTTTTCAGCCAAAGCTGGCATCTAAACATCACCCATGTGCATGCTACAAAGTGGAAGCTGAAGTTAGTTGACAGTCTCTCCCTATCAGTGCACGCGAGAGAAGAGGCTGTATACAGCATATGCAATATTTATATTTATGAATATGCGCAGCCATTATTGTAGGCCTCGATCAGCAAAGTTTGGAAAGCTTACTGTTATTATGCTGGCTATATGGACAGATTGTTACCGATATCACTTAAGTGTGGGCCCCTCCAGTGATTTAACATTGAAGTAGAGAATGCCGACCCTCTGTGCCGTCAGTGATACACAGGTCTGTTCTTATATTTGCTCCTTCATTGTTAACAGCGTCCGGCCCAGCTCTGCTCTCTGCCCCCCTGGCCCCCCCCGCTGCCCCGCTGAGTGTGCCCCCCCTGGTGCCCGCGGGTGTACCCCAGCTCGCCCCGGGCCAGCAGCTGATCCTGGCCCCGGGGGCGGGGCCGCTGGGCTCCATGGCTATACCCCAGGTGCTGCAGCCCGTGTCTGTGGCGTCCAACGTGTCGCCCGGCAACGCCGCCGGCCAGCCCATCTTCATCACCACCCAGGTACGTCCTTGAGATAGATGCCTGTTTTATATATATATTTTTTTTACTCTTCCTTTCACATCTCCGCATTCCTCGTTTGGAGCTGAGGTGTAGGTATCGCAGAATGTTAACATGCTGTGTGAGCAGGCCCTGATCAGTGTGCCCTGTGTCACTTGGCGGCTGGCACACCTGACCGAGACTCCTCCAGAGATTCAGGACTGTAGTCCCCCTGTTTTGTTTACCAGGCCTTTTGCAGTTTCTGGCCGCTGGTGGTGTACCACTTCCTGCTTTGTGGTTCCAGGTGATGTCATAAAGGAAGCGCGCAGTGTGTAATCACAGCTACAGCCGGTCAGATAGCGTCAGGCCAGCTGCTTTACCTTGTGCGTTGTGCTCCCCCCGCTCCTTTTTTTTTCTGTTTGATGTGGCTGATTATTCCTTCCCAGGACACCCCTCCTGATCAGAGACTCCTAGTGCCCCCCTCCCGAGATGGGCTTGGCATGGTAGGTGTGCTTCGAAGTTGTCGTGGTGACGGGACCCTGAGACTGTAGTCTTCACAGGAAGTGGAATGACGTCACAGCTGCCTCTTCTCAGAGCCTAACCATTTCTTTTAACACTAATCCTGCCCCGGTGACTCTCCGTGACTGTAGCCCAACCCCAGTCCACAATGGAGGCAAAGTCTTGTCCTTTTCCCAGTTTGGAGCCAGTGTTGCCAGTGCTGATAGGACATTTAGGATCTTGTGGTCCGAACTGATTAGCTGGGTGTGTGGCTGCCATCTTGGACTGGGGACTTGGGCAGAGGTTTGCTGACTGGCGTGGATGTGTGCGGTGGGGAAGAGGTCCGCAGGGTCACATGGTCACTCATGGGTGCATCCCGCTACATCCCTGCAGGGCTTCCAGGTCCAGAATGCGGTAGCTGGACAGAATGCAGTCAAGCCTGTGGGGTTCCTGCTGAACGGCCCATCCATCGCGCTGTTGCCCGGTAACTAGCCCGACCCACCATCCATTTCTTTCTCGTTCCATTTCTGTCAGTCTTACGGAGCCTAAAGGCTTCCCAGTTTCTCAGGACAGGACAGTTTCCCAATTATTTTCTTTATTGTATATTTTAATGTTCCTAACAGTTAGTGTTATGATATGTAACATATGTACATGTTTCTGTATTTGCAAAGCAAAACCACAACAGCACCACTGTCTGAAATGAGCGTACCTCCCACACAACAGCGCTTTTTGCTCTGTCTGACCACACAAGGTGGCTAATTAGGGCAGCTGACTCCTGTGTTAGACTGGAGATAAACGATTCTCAGGCGGACATTCCATTAGGGTTGTACCATTAATGAATAAACAGGCTTCTTACACTCATGCACATGTGCACAAGGCCTGTCGCTTTGGTCACACGTCAATCTCACTTAAAGCTGACAATTATCACGTGATAAGGAGTAAAGTGTGCATACATGACACCTCACTCAGAAGCTCTCTGTCCAAACAAGTACACCACACTCAGTGTAGGTCAGGCCCTCCCGATGTCTGTTGATTTTGGGAAGGATTATTATGGATGGCTACGCACTTGCACGCTCCCTGTCTAGGATGTGGGTGTTGGGTGAGGTGGTGCTCAGTGTGAGGGTGAACAGACATGATGAACAAAAGTAATCAAACCTAAACTCGTTTTGTACATTTCCCCTTCCCTCACACGCACTGTTGCAGCCGCGGGTCCCCAGTTCTTCAAGCCGACGGTGGGGGTCCCCCAGGTGGTGTCCCAGCAGCCAGCGGGGCAGGCCGCTACCACGGCAACGGCAGCCTCCTGCCCGCCCTGCAGCAGCACCTTCACCACGGTGCAGATCCCCGCCACCCTCACCATCCAGGGCTCCGCCCCCCTCGCCCAGCTGGCTGTGAAGGCCCCCGCCGCTGTGGCCACCGCCAGCGCCGCCCCCACCCCCTCCACCACGCAGGCAAATATCGGTAAGATGCTACAAGGGTGAGATGCTGTTTCTGAGCCCGTAGACGGGCAACAGTTTGTCTGCAAAGTCTCTTAAAAGCCTCAAGCCTGGCTTCTTTCTTCGTCATGGGGTCAAAGTGCCATCATGCCATTTTTCCCATTCCGTTCCATTAGATTTCTGTCATTTAGCAGATGCTCTTATCCAGAGCGACTTACATAGGTTGTCCATTTATACAGCTGGACATTTCATGAGGCAGTTCTGCGTTATGTGGCTTGCCCAAGAGTAAAACGGCAGTGCTCCAGCGGGGAATTGAACTGTTGATTGTAGTGGTAAGAGCCCTGCTTCTTACCACTACACCACAGTGCACAGTGCACAAGAAAGAGGGGCCAGGCCGAGGGTGGTTAGCCATGCACTAACCCGCCCTTCCTGTGTGGCAGAGAAGCAAAGCCTCAAGCCAGAGGCGCAGAGGTTGGTGAAGGCCATAAGCGCAGTCAGCTCCACCGTCAGCGCGCAGCCCAAGACAGTGGAGGTCGTCAAGGGCAACAGCACGGCCCCCACCAACGGCCTGTCTGTCCCCTCCTCGTCCTTCATCAAAGGTTGGTTTAAACTTTGGCTTTCGGAAATCGACGGGACTGAGTAGTGCTTTGTTTTTAGGATAGCGGTCGATAACCGTGACCCCGGGTGGATATCCTAATCTTTCATGAGTGCGGTTTACACTTTGATCTGACTTAAGGGTACCTGAAATTGCATGCAGTGCAACTTTCAGTTATAATGTGATATAATTTGTACTTGACATGACACTCTTTTGCACTGTTTTGGGAAGGAATTTCTTAGTATTCTGAAACGGACCCGAAGGAAAAGTATGAAGTCAAACAGACCAATCACACCCCTAAGTCAGAGGTCCCACAGGACTTACATAAGGCAACTATAAGGTGGTGTTTAATTGTAATTGAAGAAAAGCAGGAAAGACCCTAACATAAGATCAGAGGCTGATCAGAGGCTGTAAGCAACAGACTTATTATACCGTACCATATGCAGTGGGGGTGGTTGTATCCCAGCATGCTCTTCTTTTTCAGTGGGCCCCCCACCAGCCAACAAGATGTGCCCTCGTTGCGGTGCCCAGTTCAGAGTGGTGAAGTCTCTCCGGGGTCACATGTGTGTAAGTGTGCTGTTAAGCGTCTCTCTGATAAATATGTGTAATGATAATATGGGTGTAATCCAACCCAGCGCGGCCTGCAGATGCATACTGGCCAGTGGTCACCTTTGGGAAACGTTGGACAGTTGTCTGCATAGTGTGCCAGCCGGAGGTAGGTATGTGCAGGGGTATTTGCTGTGTCGGCATCAGAACCTTCCAGCTGATTAAGGAACTGATGAGTAGTCGACTCGAGCAAGAAAGGAAGGAAGAAGAAAGAGAAGATATAAAGAGATAAAAATGAATGTTTCCGGTGGCAGTGGTCTTCCTCCACATCTGACTGTTAATATTTCAGTTAGCGGTCACATAAGACCTGCTATACCTGTGACGCATGGAGGCATATGTATGAAGTCAGCAAGGAACAACATAGCCCTGCATTAAAATGAATGCGTGCAATACAGGACAGGCCTAAATGCAGAACAGCTAAAAGATCAGTGTGGATGTGCTGGAGCAGATGCTTTCATCCCAGAACAAGCGATTATAATGATTTTCATTCCCCAGTTCTGCTGTCCGGAGCTGGGACAGAGCCTGCAAGCCATGGACACGGCCGGCACCGCCGACACACGCCCCACCCCTGCCACCCCCTCACCCGCCCCCCACAAGATGGCTGCCCCCAAGATGTCGAACCCCAAAATGGTGATCCCCAAGATGGCCGCCCCTAATCAGATCACCCCCAAACTGGTAATGAACACAAACAAACCACCGACGGTGGTGGTGGCCACGCCCCTGTCCCCGTTGCCGTCGCCCTCCCAGCCAGCAGAGGGCGCCTCCAGCAGTGAAGGGGACACCCACGGCAAGCTCATCATGCTGGTGGACGACTTCTACTACGGGCAGGACAAGGGCACGGGCGGGCTGAACCCCTGGGACGGGGGGCAGCAGGGGCCCATGCAGTTCCGCTGTCTCAGCTGCAACAAGAAACTCAAGAGCAACATCAGGTCAGAGGAGCCGCCATGTTACTGTCATGTGACCGACGGGCAGAGTGGCCCGTACTGCTTTAAATCAGACCTTGCTTGTAAATCTGCTACAAATGAAAAGGCTGTATATTTTCTTGTATGAATGTCTGCCTGTAGACACTAAGAAATGAGCATATTCCATTGAAATGTCATTTTGGGTGACCAAATGTCCGTACCAACTCCATACCCCCTCCCCCCACCCATTCAAGGTGTGCGGATTCTGCTCCTCCTTCTACTCCGACGTGTTCGAGCACTTCCGCACCTCGCACAAAGACACCGCCAGCCTGCTGTGCCCCTACTGCCTCAAAGTCTTCAGGAGCAGCAGCAGCTACCAGCAGCATTACACGCGACACCAGGTAAACCCAGCAGCATTACATGCGACACCAGGTAAACCCAGCAGCATTACACGCAACACCAGGTAAACCCAGCAGCATTACACGCGACACCAGGTAAACCCAGCAGCATTACACGCAACACCAGGTAAACCCAGCAGCATTACACGCGACACCGGCAGCATTACACGCGACACCAGGTAAACCCAGCAGCATTACACGCGACACCAGGTAAACCCAGCAGCATTACATGCGACACCAGGTAAACCCAGCAGCATTACACGCGACGCCAGGTAAACCCAGAAGCATTACACGCGACACCAGGTAAACCCAGCAGCATTACATGCGACACCAGGTAAACCCAGCAGCATTACACGCGACACCAGGTAAACCCAGCAGCATTACACGCGACGCCAGGTAAACCCAGCAGCATTACACGCGACACCAGCAGCATTACACACGACACCAGGTAAACCCAGCACGACGCCAGGTCTTACTTGGCTCCTGTAAATGTAATACTCTCTGAATCAAAGTTATTATTTCAGGTAAAGGATTGACACCCACTGTATGAGGACCAGCTCCCCCCCGGGTCGGGGCTCTTACTGTCTCTGTGTTTTGCCCCCTGCAGAAGAAGTCTGTGTACCATTGTGACAAGTGCCGACTGCAGTTCCTCTTCATCAGGGACAAGCTGGAGCACAAGCTCCACCATCACAAGACCCACCGCAAGCCCCGGCAGCTGGAGGGTCTGAAGCCTGGGACCAAGGTGATGCCTCTGACCTGTGACCTCCGACCTATGACCAGCCACGTGTGTTCTGGTGCAGCAGGCTAGCTGACATACCACAAAGGTTCACAGCTAGAATGAATGAATAAATAAACAAATGGATTCATGTACTCATTTGATATTTAGTGTAGTGCCCTATATCCCTTTCAGGAGTCTCTGAGTGCTTCATAGTTAGGGAGGGGGTGACTCAACCTCACTACTGTGGGTGTGTTGCCCCACCTTGGTGATAGCCATATTATGCCACAAGGGGGTGCTAGTGATACTGTTTTCTGATCTAGTATACTAATGCTGGCAACCCGGGACCTGGAGTGCTAGAAGTGTTTACATGATTGAGCTCAGATGGAATAAGAACCATAATTGGATCAGTTATTACATCACAAGGAATGCAGGCGATTCAGGGTCTATCAGGTTCTATCAGGTTAATTTGCAATGCAGGTACAGCCTGTTCAGTCATTGTATGAAGCAACATCACTCTTCAGTTTGAGCCACCTTAGAATTCGTTGGCTTGCAATTTAATACAGCAGCTCATATTTTATCAAGCTACCTCTGCCTGTACCAGTTTGAGTCAGTGTGTGCAAGTTGGTCAATCAGACACCTTGCCCGCTGACATGGGGTCAAGCTCATTACTTGCTGTAGCTTGCCTTTATCTGTCGAGCCAGTGAAGAACTGCAGATACAGATCCTGTAGTGATGTCACATCCTGTAGTGATGTCACATCCTGTAGTGATGTCACATCCTGTAGTGATGTCACATCCTGTAGTGATGTCCATACTACCTTGTTTGTCAGTCTTAGTCTGCTGCTCAGTTTGGTCATGTTTTATGGGAGTTAGAGAGCTGTAGTCCTGCTCTGCTGTTGTGCTGGCCTTAAGTTACTCTTTGTATTTTGCCAGGTGACCATCCGGGCGTACGCGGTCCAAAACAAGCCTGTGGGAATACTCCACACCAACCACCCGGGGGTGGTGGTAGCTAAAGCCAGCCCCCTGCTCAAAACGGGCGAAATCCCTGCCACGCCCACCCCTGACCGCAGCGGTGACAAAAAGCATCCCCCTGCCAAGAGGAAGCCCATCTGCAGCATGCAGGAGCTGCTGACCAAGTTCCAGGAGGAACGGTATGTACGCATGTGTGTGTGTGTGCGTGTGTGTGTGTGCATTACCAACATGAAGGCTCAGGCTATCAGCATTATTTGCATTTGTGCAC
This sequence comes from Megalops cyprinoides, assembly GCF_013368585.1. Lineage (NCBI taxonomy): Eukaryota > Metazoa > Chordata > Actinopteri > Elopiformes > Megalopidae > Megalops > Megalops cyprinoides. The sequence continues at coordinate 4,085,176 of NC_050603.1, forward strand.
ATGCTTCTACCCAATGCCCTGTATAAAGCTAGCATGGCATGACTCATTAAGTATGTGTCACAGCAGCAGCAAGTACAACAGCACAATATTCCAGCCTTCAATGCAAGCAAGCCTGTGAAGCATAAAGCTGAACAGCAGTACTAAAATTAGATCATATGACACATAAGACCTTTGACAGCTACCATCATGCTATGACACTTACAGGGACCAGCAGTCATCCGTTAGAGCCAGCATAATTTCAACCAATAAGACATGCCATGTCCAGTTTTGAGTTGCAGTCAACCAGTCAGATTGTGTGTCATTTGTAGCACACATAAAACTTTGAGGCACATCATTGAAAATAATACGACAGAGAAATGGAAGGATTTTGCAGACAACCTTAATTTAAGCCCAGTTGTTTTGGAGTCTTGAAGGGGCAAACATGTCGTGTCATGTCAGTTAATGAAAAACTTAGAAGTTGTTGGGAGCTCTGCTGGAATTCTAAAAAGCACTGAGGGATTGGTACAAAGCATTGTGGGATTGTTCTGAGGCACCGTCGGATATGACATAAGCCATTTCATGATTGCCATTTCAGTGTGCCACTGGGAAAACAGAGCTGCCTGGAGTGCAACTTCGAAATCCCGGACTTCCCCAACCACTACCCCACCTACGTCACCTGCTCGCTATGCCACTACAGCACCTGCTGCTCCCGAGCCTACGCCAACCACATGATCAAGTAAGTCGAGTCACGGGCAGGGGGGTCTTCTGAAACACTGGCAAAAATGTTCCCCTTCACCTGCTCGTTTTGGCTGAGCTGCGAAGGCGTGCCATTTTTGGTGCGTGACCCTTGCAACATCTGAGAGTCTCTCGCAGAATCTGTGGTCATTGAAATGATTCAAAGCATCTTGAATGCTTACTGTGCTCATGTTTCACATAGTATTCAAGCATTTGACGCCAAGAACCTAAACACAGTGAGAAGGAATCTAGAATACAACTGTGTTAAGCGTCCATCTCAAAAACTTCAGCCCCTGGTCCTCTCTCCACATCGTCACATTTATTTTCAGTTAAAAATGTTTTGTGTCTTTCAAGCTCTCTTTCTGTCTGGGGGCTTGTGTTACCCAGTTACAGTTATTTCTCCCCGTTAGTCTTGATGAGTATGCATTTTTGTGCCAACTGCTAACGTTTTTTTGTCCTTTTTAAATTGCAGCAATCATGTCTCTCGAAAAACCAGCACCAAATACCTGGCCTTGTACAAGGCAGGCCCAAGGTAATGTAGTCTCTGTAACTCCTTTCCTGAATCCTGTCTTTATCTATCAGTATGCTTTTCTCTTTAATGCACTTTCCTTGTCTGATTTATCTTTCCCTCTCAGATGGTCCCAGTTAACCTGCACGACCTGCGGCTTCACCACCCAGATGGGGGACCAGATGGCCAAACACCTCGTCCAGAACCCCAGCCATTCTTCAAGTCACTGTACTCTGAAAGGTGGGGGCTTCCCTTCATCTCCTCCCCCACCACCCTGACAGCACAGCTGCGGCTTCTTTCTGGAGGGATTAAAGGTCACATGTAGTTCTGCTACATAATGTAGCGGGCAGACATTGGGTCTGAGGAAAGAAGTTCAGGGGACGTCCTGCAATACCCATAGCGACCACTAGATGGCAAGACAGTGAAACGTGGGCAACCACTTGCAGGATGGCCAGTTGTGCTTAAAAAATTGGCTTCACCTGGGAGAGAGAGGATTTGGCATAACCGGAGAAGGAAGGCAGGAATCCCTGCTCTTGGCTCCCCGATATGAAATGCTCTTCACGCAACCATCTCTTCAACATTGTACGCATCCCCAGAGATGAAGGGAGACAGTGGACTGATTTCTTTTAAAATGTTCTGTGGCCTGTGAGGGGCTGTGGTGAGCAGCTAATATTAGACACCATTGAATTACATCAGATTTATTCATGTGGCGAGTGTTGTTTTTCAATTTAGCTTCATTATTATTGTCATTCACATCATTAACTCAACTAATTATAACCAGCATGGGTTTGAGATTGTGCTTGCATCGTTTTGATGTTGTAGCCTGTTGATGGTAAAACACTGTGACTCAAAGTGCAAACCCATTCCAATAGGGAAAAGTTCTGGAAGGCCGGAGATGAAATGCTGTGTTCTGATTGGACAGATCAGAGTGTTGATGAGGTTCCATCTGGATTTGTGTTTCTTACAGGTCCTCCAACCACAAGACTGGTACAGAAATCTCAGAGGTACTTTAATTTTCTTCAACAAACCACAACAGCTCTGTACTCTGAATACCCAGAGTGGTAGCAGAAATTGTAACTACAGAAAATGTAGCTCTGAATTACTGAACCGTAGAAGATGAAGATGATTTACATGACTGAATCACTGATGACAGCAGATGGTACAGCAACTCTGAATATATCTGATGCCCTAATAGAGAAACCAATAGGCGAATTTACCTGTCAGTCATACATCAGAATGAGTTGCTTATTTTAAGACACGGTTGAATGCATTTTTGAGCATTTTACAGGTTGGAAAGTGTTCTCTTCTGTGTCCGAGTGGACTGCAAGACAGTCATAGATTAGGTTGATGTGAACTATTTTTATCCCTGCATGCAGTACACCAGCATAACCATTATTACTATTTGAGCTGAAAACCACAACATTTAGTTAATTCTTGTTTTATTTTTTACCTTTTATTTTTCTCCTTCAGCCACACCCCAAAACGAGGCATCGTGAACAATGGCAGCCACAGCTACTCAAAGGCGAAGGCCCAGAAATCTCCGAAAACGGTGATACCCGTCCAGAACTACCCTCCCGTCACCACCCAGATCCTGCCCCTCCCTGTGCCGGTGTCAGCCCAGAGCTACGCCCCCGAGCTGGAGAATGTCGTGGCCCCCGTGGCCCCCAAGCGGGTGGGGCCGGCGGGCGGGGACAGGGCGGGGCCGGCGGGCGGGGACAGGGCGGGGCCTGGGAAGGACGCCCTGACGGTGTGGCAGCTGCGCATCGTGCTCTTCGCACTGTGCTGCGGGGTCCCCCAGGCGGCCCGGCACTTCAGCACCGAGCCCCAGCTCATCAGGGCCTGGATCCAGGACAAGGAGCGGGGGGTGCAGCGGGCGGGCAGGGCCAAAGGCGGGGCCGAGGGGGAGGCGGCCGAGCAGCTGGTGGAGTGGGTCCTCGCCCAGAGGGAGCAGCAGCTGCCTGTGAATGAGAAGAGCCTGTTTGCCCAGGCCTTGGAGCTGCACCGTCAGAGAGGCTCCAGCAGCCTGTCCTACGAGTGGGCCGTGGACTTCCTGCTGCGCCGGCAGCTGGGCCTGCATGTGACGGCCACGGCGGGGCGCCCGCTGCACAGCGAGGTCGAGCGCAAAGCTCGCTTCTTCACCGAGTTCGTCCAGAAGCGCCTGCAGGCCCACAGCACCCCCCTGGCCGCCGTGGGCGCCATGGACGAGCTGTCTGTCTTCGCCGACCCTGACCTGCTCCCTGACCGGGAGGCCTTCCAGCTGGTGGGGGTGGGGCCGCCTCTGTGCGACGTCGTCCTGTCAGCGCTGGCCGACGGCACGCTGCTGCCCGCCCTGGTCTTCTTCAAGGGCCATCTCCCTGGAACCGTGGCGTCCGGCCTGCCGGACTCGGTCCTGCTAGAGGCCCGGCCGGAGGGCTTCACGGAGGCCGAGCGGCTGAAGCTGTGGGTCAGCCGGGTGTGGCGGAAGGGTGTGGCCGCCCGGGGCGGGGCCAAGGCCATGCTGGTGCTGGACTCTTTCCGCGGCCACACGCTGGACGCCTTCCTGGACGGCCTGAAGGACACCAACACCACACCGGCAGTGGTCCCGATGGGCTGCTTGGGCCGGCTCCACCCACTGGAGATGTGCGTGGGGCCGGTGGTCAGGAGCTTTCTGGAGGCTCGCTGGAGCCAGCTGGTGGATGAGGGCGGAGCTGTGGGGGCCACACCCAGGGACCTGGTGCAGCGGGTGCTGGCCTGGCTGGCAGAGGCCACGGCGCACCTGCGTGGCCAGCAGGAGGCTCTGCGGCGCTCGTTTCGGGCCGCGAGCACCATCCGGCCAGAGGAGGGCGATGAAAACCCCGCCAAAACCCAGAAGGAGCTGGTGCGTGCACTCGGGGAGGTCCTGATGGGGACCAAATCGGTGAGCCCCGCAGCACGGAAGTGGGAGGCGGTGGTGAAGACCATGGAGGAGGATGATGGGAAACAGGAAGCTGCAGACAAGGAGAACCTCCTCGACATGTCGGCTGAGAGCGTGGCCACATCGCCTCGTTCGGTGTCCCTTTCCTCGAACCCCCAGGCGCTGCGGCAGGTGTTCGAGAAAGACAGCGACGTGGAGTCCTTCTACGGCTTCGAGGACTCGGAGATCCGCAAGGTGCTAGATCCCTAACGCAGAAACCGAGGACCCAGAAGCAGACATGGCCACCTCGCAGAAATGAAGGGGAAGCTTGTCTGTACAAGGATAGTCTGTCGCATTGTTGAGGAAATGTCATAGTTCAGTCTTCCTCTGTCAGCAGGACTCTGTCCTGGTTTTCTTCCATTACACAATGTTCTTGCAAACTTCTGAGCTTTGCAGCCTCACACTACAGGTTTTTTTTTTTGGGGCTCGGTGGCAAAGTGAGGGTAGCTGCTGGGACAGTCCAATGTTTTAGTGTTTGAATGTTTGGGGCTAATGTACGGATTGATTCTGTACAAAAATACTACTGTACTCTGCATGGATTTGTTTTTAAATGGGGATTTTGTGTTTATTTTGCATAACCGTTTGGAAGCTGTTAGTCCTGATCAGTGGAGTTTTTTATAATAAATGTAGCAAACAAAACTAGTGGCCAAAAGTTTATAGAACACAAGCACTATAATTAAATCATTTTACAGTAACTGCAAAACTCTTGAGAACTGAACTGTCGTACCGTAATGGACCAAATCTTACATAAATCAACCTTCACACACATGCTGAAAACTAATGGTTTGCAACATGCCATCCTTGCATTTCTACCTGCAGAGCAGCTGAAATTAACGCTTCAGCTCAGTGCCGGGTTGCAGTAGACATTTCATATGCTGCACAGTGCTTGTGTGCACTAATTGCTTTCTGTAGAAATAAGAAACACATGTGCGTGCAGATGGCTTCCCTCAGAGTAAAACTCTGACACGTGCAGCTGCATGTATCGCGGCACACTGACAGCTAACTCCATCCCTTTTGCTCTGACCATATCACACGTTATGAAGTGCATTTCATTGATAAAATGACAGCAAGGATTTTACAACATCTTTATTTTTTCCGTTTACAAAAAAAAAACTAAATTGGTTACAGAGCAGTTCTATGAGTGGGGCAGAATGGAAAACAGGTAAATATTATAGGGGGGTAAACGCTGGGGTGCCCAGTGTCAACATCACTCGAACCCACTGTAAAACAAAGATGCAGCGTGTTACAACAAAGGGCAAACAAAGGACACCTTATCTACACGCTAATCTGAAAAATGCAGTGTGCAAGGCATCCAATTATGGAAGTGCTGTTGCGTCAGTTTAATCAAATATCTAATATCGACATCTTAAAATACCTCAGGAAATTAGAAACCAAAGTTTTTGTGTTCGCGTCTGTGGCTTGGAAGCAGTCTTACCTGACCATGTTGGCAATTTCCCAGTTTGTTTCTGAAGACAGAGGCCCCACAATCTCCACGCCTGCTTCAGTCACGATGGCAATCTCGTGCTGAAACGCAAAGGATATGTTATAAATTGAACCCTGATTGCCAAAGATTTTCCAACAGAAAGTGATTATCCAGCTATGGCTGATTCTGATACAGCAGTCGCTTACAAAAAAATACACATTTGGGAAATGGCTGTCTGTAAATTCCTGCTTAAGGTAAAGAGGAGGGCTGAAAGTGATTGCATGGTTACACAATGAATGTAAAGATCGTAAGAGAACCGGCCAGCTCACTGTGACTGAGCCTTACTGCTTCCACCAATGAAAATTCACACTGCAATGAGAGGGTGACTGTGATTGGCTGAACTCACCCGGTTGTAGGAGCGGGCATCACGGTAGTACAGCACTTTAAGGCAGCGCTCCACCAGCTCCCGCGCCTCCTCCTTGGTGATCTCCACCTTGTTCTCCACCACCTCTCTCATCAGGGGCTAAAAGGAAAAAAACATTACTAGATATTCTATGCAATAACCAGATATCCAGCTCCTACATTCCTTCCACCTCTCTGTACTTTCTTGTCTGCATTGCTATAAAACCTATGCATATTCTGTTTCGAGACATACACGGCCTGGAATATTTTAAAGGTGACTTTCATCTCATAATTAAATTTTCTCTCATCTTAGCTAGGTTACCAAGGTACTTGTTTCACACAAATATTGACTGAAACTGAATATCAGACAAGTTGCAAGCCTTAATTTTAGTGAGGCTATAAAAGGAATAACAGGAGCTAAATTCACAGTCGCCCATAGCCTACCCTTGTATATCATAGCCCCTAAAACCAATTCTTACATCTTACATTTTCCACATTGCATGTAGGCATCGATTATGGAAAAATCACACAGGCTGTCTGTTACATCAGACCATAACCCTTCAAGAAAACTAATATCAAGCCAACGAATCTGAAAACACATTGCTTCAGCAACGGGACAGACAGCAGGAGGCACAAGGAGATGAACACAAGCTCAATGTACAAAATATCTGTGGTGGCACACTCACACGGGCACAAGAGCATCACAACATATCCATCCAAACCCTCACACAAAGGCCAGTCATAGTGGCAAGGCACTGATAAATTGGTCATCTGCAACCATAGTGGGAATATGAATGAATGCAGTAGACAATGAAATAATTTAAAAAAAAAACCTTCCATCTTGTTTAAGAGCAGAGTTTGTTACTCACAGCAAAGTGTAAAATGTTTTCGTTTGAAGTAGTAGAATGCTTCAACGATTACATCACAATCCAGTATTTACTAAAAATGCAGCAATAGCTTTGTCTTTGGTAATGGTTAAAATCTTTGCATTCTGAAGTAAAACTGAGATCACTCAGCCGCCCCTCACCTGTGCCAGGTAGGCGCCAAACCCTGTGGCCACTGTAGGAGCCTCATAAGCCACACCCAGCTTGTCCACGTATCCCAGGAAACTGAGGAAAGAAAAAACAAGCAGACTGACTTCCTCCTCTTTACCAAACAGCACATTTTACTTTAGCTACATTTCACACATTATTTTGAGAAAATATAAGCACTACAGAGTTGTGGAAAAGATTTAGCTCCCCAACAAGCATGGCTTAGAAGCAAAAAGAAGGGCTTGTAACTGGATGGTCGCTGGTTGGATTTCCCACTGGGGCACTGCTGCTGTAGCTTTAGGTACTTAACCAACAATCGTCTCAGCATATATCCAGCTGCATAAATGGATATTAATTGTAACCTATGTCAGTCGCTCTGGAAAACAATATAATGCAGTGTAGCAAAAGTAAAAGCGCTACGGATCATCAGTAAGCCGTGCGCCGCCCTCACCTCTCGCCGTTGTAGTAGCCGCCGATGACGACGGTGTTCCACAGGGGGTTCATCTTGCTTCTCCTGTTGTACATCACCCTGGTGAGCCAGGAGTGCATGGCCTTGGGGGTGTAGCAGTGCCCGTCTCCCAGCAGCTCCTCGTCAATGCTGGCCACAGAGCAAGGAAGGAAAACTGTGATCATCATCCGCAGGAGTGGTAAAGAGCAAAAACATGCTACACAGTGGTTGCCAGTTTGACGCCCAGGTGGGGGAAACACTGTCATATCACTGGGTGAGGCAGTCGAACCAAACTGCCTCAGTAAATATCCTGCCCTGTAAATGGATGACATATAGGCTAAATAGCTCTGGATAATGGTGTCTGCATAAACACATTACGTAATAATTAGATTTAACAAATACTCTAACTCGCATATACATGCCCACAGCATGATGGCTAAGCATCGGAGTGATTTGGAAGGAAATTTCCTTGAAGTGAAACGTGACTCGACAAAACCCCAGGAAGGCCAGACGTACACCATCTGCTCGATGATCTGTTTGAGGTACTGGTAGTCTGCGTAGTCGCCGGAGGCGCCCAGGATGGTGCTGTCGTTGACCTTCATTAGACGGGAGATGTTGCGGAAGCGGGCCAGGGAGCCGTAGGAGCCGAGCATGTCTGCGGCGATGATCACACCGCCATCGAACTTCACACCCAGCACCGATGTGCCCGTCACCATGGGGTTCCTGCGTTGGGAGAGAAAATTAGAAATGCGGTGTTTAATTCATCTGGATTTTTGTTATGTGATAACACGGTAGCTACATGTTTAAAGCGACCATATAACCCCTTAAAGCAATGGTATTTAAGTCTAAAAGTTTCTTACAGTTTTCCGTGTTTGCTATAAATATCAGATTTGCATGGCTGATGCATGCTAACTTTGACATCAATGTAGTGTAGCTAAGCAGCTATCCACCTGCATCTTAACTCTAAACAGTTAGCTGGCATCGCCATGTAGACTACCAATAATGTCTTTAGCCATAGCCAAACTACCCCATCCCCATCCGACGTGCCATTGAGTTTAATTCTAGGATCAAAAATTCAGTTTCTACGCATACCATACTTATTAATGGGCATCACTGTACTGTTAGTTAAGCAACGAACGTTATAGCACTACAGATCTAAGCTCCAAATTATTTATGTAACGTTATCACAATTTAGACTCTAGCATGCTAGCTATGTGAATGCTACCAACCAATTAGCTACACAAAACAAAAACTCAGATTAGCCTCAAAACATTTAAACCGTCGCAGACGCCTAATGTTAAAATCTCCATATCGATTACTGAGGCTAAGTTTTTATTCTTTACAAAGTAAAAGCTTAAACCACAACAGCTAGCTACAGCATACGATTACTCCTCTATACCTCCATGATGATACAGCACGGCTCTGCGGAAATCGAAAGTGCCATGTTAACAACTCCGTTAAAACGTTTTTCCCCTCATAAAATTAATATGTAATACTAAATAAACTCACAGTGTATGTCTGACAGGCCCACATCCAGGAACTGTGCTGGGATGGTTCCCGGGAAATGAATAAAATTGACCAGGTTTAGGTCCGTTCCCCCAAAAACCGAGGTTCATTCCACTCTGATCCATTTTGAAAACTGGCAGATATGACGACGTACTTCGTCTTATGACAGTTTGATTATATTTGGGCGCCATATTGAGTGCTGGCAAGAGAACGGCATTATGGTATAGCGGAGGACACGTGTGGATGTCGGTCTTGTGCATCTTGATTCGACGCTAGGTGGGCTAACCCATTCGAAAGATGCGTGGCGCTGAATATTTTGTAGCCGCCTTTCAAACGGATAAAACCCCCCATAATTGGCTTTTCTCTTATCTTATCAAAGTTAGCAAGGTACTTGTTATTTCACACAAACTAGTAAGTTCAGCAGCTCTTCAGGAACAGGTTTTCAGTTACAACTGCAGTGCTGGCAACACCTCTAAAATCCATGTTCTTACATTTGTTTCGGAACTATAGTAAATATACTAAAATAATATGTATAACAACTGAATATGTATTCCAGACAAGTTGAAAACCTTAAATTAATTATAGTGCAAACAGGTTATAAAAGGGAATAGTTTCTCTCGTTTGTTGTCTGATGTGTAAGCTGAAATCATAGTTGTCTATAGCATACCATTGCATATTTTAGCACCTAAAAAGTCTTGTCTTACATTTTCCAGATCGCATGCAGGCATCGATTATCAAAAAACAACATAGGCTGTCTGTTACATATCTGTCTGGATGGAAATCAGTAGTATTCGCTGAGTAGGTGGAATGTTGAGAAAGTACAGCACTTAGGCTGAAACAGTTTGAATGCTGATAACTGAGATGCAAGATGTGGTGTCATAAATGTACATTCTCAGACACTGGTTTTAACGGTCAATTCAACTTAATGGTATGTCAGAAATAAATTAACAACAACAACAAAAAAACTTTGTAATAATAAATAAATAAAAGGAGGTGGATTTTGGGCCCTGTCCATACTTAGTGTCCATAGTTAAGGTAATGGGAGGCTGCATGGACTTTAATATCTAGATACCGCAATTAATTTGGAACATCAGATTTTGGGGTGTTAAGCCATTTGGCAGTCAGGAATGTGATGGTAACTATACCTGCATGGGTAGTCTTTTAAAGACTGAAGGCATCTGTTGTTTGCATTTGGTTCCACTCCTCCCTGCATAGATGAAATATAAAAAAGATATATATTTTTGAAAAAAGATATTTTCAGTATTCATTTTTAACTTTTTTATATTTCTGCATGTCAAATGTAGACTCAAAGCAGATGAACGCATGGAGAAAATGTTTGTATATAATGATCAAGAGAGCTGGCATTCTAACCCAGATAGTTTTTTTTTTTTTTTTTTTTTAACCTTGTTCAGCTCTTTGCCAGCTTGCCTTGAGACTGGCAGCTGGGACACTCTTTACCAAACAGTGATGACCGTCAGTGCTCTAATGGAGATGATGGGAATCCTGGCCTTTATCAGGAAGATCATGCACACTGTAAGATGTTTTTCATCATTGTCTTTAAAAGGTGTCTCCGTTTTAAAAATTCTAGAAAACTCCTCTGGTGTTTTCTTTATTCAGTTCAAAATTAGGACATATCAAGTTGATATGAGTAATTAATTTATCTTTCACAAGAACATTAAGTAGGATAACATCATGTCTAATGTATGACAAGGTTTTATTTTTCTTTACATTATGTCTACCAGCTAACTTGTCTGACCAACCATTGAAACCTGGTCATGTAGCGCTTCTAATATTGTTGACTCCTTATGGTTTTTGCTTGTGCTGTACCCTACCTCACTTGTAAGTTACTTTGGATAAAAGCGTCTGCTGAATGAATAAATGTAATGTACATGTAATCCTTTAATAAAAGAAAAGCAGCTGAAAGAGAAAAATGCCAAAATGTCTCTGGACATTTTTCAAGCTCTGATAAAGATATCAGACCTCAACAAATTTACCAGTAAGTATACTGCTGAATGAGCAGTCTGTTAAAGGTGGTAACGCTGGTCATTAGAGGTCCCAAGAGATTGTGATGAGCACCCACCAAAGCTGATCTGAGAACAGCACACAGTTCTGAAGCCTTTTGAGTGCAGGAATGTCTTTTATCTTGTATAACTAAGGGATGTAACTGAGGTTTAAAAGTTGTAATGGGGATGGAGTCTTTGTATTGTAGCAAGTCGGACCAGAAGGTGAAAATTTGGAAGGAAAAGGAGGTTAACACCAATGAAGTGGTCCAGGCCTGTGCAAAAACCATACAGGCCTTTTAGAAAGAGGGAGAACATGCCAAAGAGGCCTGCAAGTGAGCAAATCCAGCTACTAGAATCACATCTGCCTGGTATCACAGGATGCTGTTTCAGCTTTTAGTAATCTTACCAAAAGACACAAGTGTATAGACCCAAAAGTGAAATGTGGAGTTTCACCAATGCATTTTCTGACACAGATGAAGGTAGCCAATGCAAAACAACAGGCACTTAAGGAGAAACTCGTGGCTGAAGATAACTGGCTGAAGGAAGGTACGGTAAACTAAACATTTTCTCATCAACTAGTAATTTTCATTCATTTCATTGGTCTTGTATCTAAAATGTCACCATTTTTGCCCCAGAACAAACCAAGACCCATCAGGAGGACTGTGACCAAAAGCAATCAGGTCTTGGATAAACTGCTGAAATCCACACAGCAGGCGAACACGTTCATGAAGGAGGCAAACCGGCAGATGGAAGAGGTTCTACTACAGTAAGTAGCAATCTAGACACTACTAATAGAAAGATTGCCTTTATACACTTATGGTATTATAAATAAGACTGAAAATTTAGGATCTTGATGTTGTGTTTGTATGTTCTATATGTACAGAGGAGCTCAAATGTGGTCATGAAGAGGACATAAGCACAGTTGTAGAAATGTGACCTTAACTAGATAAGCACTGCATACTGTTATGTCAGTGAGCTGTGCGGTGGAAGGCTGAAGCCCCTGTGCTCTCCGTGTTACAGGCTGCTGGTTCAGGAGCGGATGGAGCAGCCAGACAGTGAGGATCTTTACAACCTCCTCACTTAGGTGAAGGTTGAGATGCTTGAGCTGGCAGCTATAGGTGGAGGGCCAAGAACAAAAGTCCTCCTACTCCAAAGGGTTGTGCTGGAGTTGCAGGAAAAGAAAACCTGGCAGTTCCTCAAGAATGGAGTGAGCAGGTTCACCCGGTAATACTGATATAGTACAACCCCCTTACAAGATTCCCAATTTGATGTGTTTCTGATCTAACAGTGTTTGTAATATCTTCTATCAAAGGTTTATGTTTTTTATCAATTCTAATTAATTAGGGTGCACTGTATCTGTATATGTACAGTACTTTGAATTAAATGCTGACACAGAACAGAACAGAAAAGTCAATACTGTGAATAGTATTGACTTTACTGAACTGTTTGGGTGTGTCCCTATTTATGAAATTTACCAGTTTTTCCATTTAAAAATTAATAGTTATGCAACATATTTGACACAGATACATCATTGTTTATTGAACCATATTATTCTGTATACTTATTCAGTCATACATAAACAATCCTCTTTTTTAACCAAAAGCTAGCATTTAGCCACCTGTCAAAAGTGATTTTTTTTTATTATCTGTATGTCTCCTACTCAGAAACTCTCCTGAAATTTCATCAAGAAGTGTTCAGTGAATCCTAACAGGTGCCTATTTCTAATAATTTTTACATACGCCCAGAACTGCCTTTCCATGTAATTTGACTGCTTACGAGCATCAATGTACAGTTCTGGCTACGAGGAACAAGTGATCTGTATATTACATGGTTACACAACATACCAATCTGTTTTCTGCTATCTGTCGAAGTACATCATATTGCGATGAGTGGTTATGCGCAGCCATAAACAGTCGACAGTCGCCCGAGACTCCCTTTATTTTCCCTCACTCGGTAGACGAAGAATCTTGCCATATAAAACCCACCAATCATATCTCTGTTGCTAGGCAGACTTCAAGAAGATTCATGAACCTTGTTACCGGGCAGATCTGCAAGACAGCTCCTATCGCAATAAACCTTCGCGAGAAAATAAAGCAGTTTAACCAATGAAATTAAGCGCTCACTCTGTATCTGGGCAGAACGAAAGCAGTCCCCCAATCAGAATTGACGTATGCTTTGTAGTCAGGCAGATGCGACATAGTTGTCCAATCATAAAAAAAAATCTGAAAGGGGATTTTTGCCGTATCTTTGAGTCAGGTACTTTCTTTTTCTTTTATAAAATTAATACTGTAACAACATTGCTCAAAATGGGTATAAACATATATTATATGAGTCGTTTTCGAGCATGCAGTTAGATAACTTTAAATGTTCTTCTTTAAAAATTAGGACGTACCTTAGCTAGCTAATTCGCTAGCCGGCTAGCTGGCTAACGTTACCATAGTAAGATATTCAGATACAGTATGCTACATGCGTGTTGCTAGCTAGCTTGCAACAGTGTAATTCTACCGTGTTGTGCTAATGAAGCCTAACTAAATAGGCGGTCTCTACACGCGCGTTTATGAATTTGGATAGTATTGTCATGGTGCTGGCTAATAAACTGGCTTGCAGCAGTCTGGGTCTGACACCCGCAAGTGTGCGGTAGAATAACCCAAGAAAGCGGGAAGTATGCAAATTGTAAGCGCATGACCGTAGCATGCACTGCGCCAGTCAGAACATGCAAAAAAGTTAAGCATGTAAAACCGATCGCAAGCACAATTTAAACCCCTGACAAGCTAGATTCTTATAGAAAATAGTACAAATGAGTTGTCCGTAAAGGTCGGTTATGTGTTTGGATTTGTAGAAATGGCTGGTTTAAGGTACGGACATGCCGAGTTAGCTGGCTAGCTAGACTGGATACTGTAGCGGGGTCTGTCACAGACGGAGCTTTGAGGTGGGAGCTGCCAGCAACTCGTTACCGTCATCGTCTAGCTAACCAGCTGATAAGTTGCGCCCAATTTAATGGAAAACTTTAATGTCGAGGTATATGTATTATCGGATCTGTATGGAATCGGACGTCGGATATGTCGCCTGTCGCTTTCTGTCTCTTAAAAATCGGTCAGACATTGGAAGTACCGTGCCGTAGTGGGAGTGTCCGCAGTCACTCTTGTTTCATTGAATATTATGACGAGGGGGGAACTTGCGCCACACTCTCCCAGGGTGTTTCACTGACCTTGATAGCGTTTGTTTGCGGCAGGATTTAAGGCCATTAACTTCACTTCCTACAAGTCAACAAATATTCCTTGAGGCATAATATTTTGGTTCAGTACGCCTAGGTATTTCGTCCCGTAGATTTGGTCGTTACAAAACCCACACAGAAACTTCTGACGTTGGACTTGATCAGTTTCCACTTGTATCAGTATACTGTGTGTTGGCATTGATAACTTAATACCTGCCAGTTGAAAAAGAATCTCCAATGTTAATCAGACAACTAGATTAACCAGGAATAAATGGATGAATAATTGATTGATTGAATAATAGCGTAAGGAATCCACAAATTCTTGTATTGACAGTCAAAGAAATGCCCTTTTCTAGTTGAGTGGTACTCTATAGGCATAGTTGTAACCATTTAAAGGGGGCTGTAGCCTTTAGGTTGTGGGGTTGAATCCCAAACGGGGTTCTGCTGTTACGCAGGCATACTCAAACAGCATTTATCCTGAATTAAATTGAGATACTCCAATATAACCTTAATTTACCAGGGTTGCCTCAGTAATAAAAACATGGCTGATCTGGATTATAAGAACAACTATTATTAATTATTATAACAGTAGAAATGATTTTGGCAGTGTTGTGTATGTGCATGCAGACCACTGAGTGAGGAGGCATTTAAATTAAGCTATTTCCATGAAGCATGAAAGTCACTTCTATGACCTTTGCATGACTGGTCTCCCTTCATCTGGCAAGATTTCAGTTCGGCTCACTGATGTATTCAGTAAAGGTGTTTCTTTCAAGCCTGTTCATGAAATGAGTCTCACTTTGTGCTTAGCAGGGTCTGAAATGACCGTTTCCGGTTCCACATCAGTCTGTGCAGCCTGTTGCCTTCCCACTACCAGCCCTGTTCTCAGGTAACCCTCAGTGGGAAACAAACAAGATGGTATAAGAAGAGATTTTATTCTTTTTTTTTTTTTAAATTTCTCCCAGCCCTAGATTCCCAGTGGGTCCCCGGATGCGGGTTGCCACGGCAGCGAGAGGAAGCCATGGCGGAAGACGGCTCAAAAGCAGCGACCCCCGGTCGGGGCGGTCTGGACCCCGGGGAAGGCGGAACGGAGCCCAGCATGCTGCTACAGAAGCTGAAGACCAACATCTCGTAAGACCCCATCTCCGCCTGAGCCTGCTCCACTCCAGCCCTGTCTGCAGCTCAGACCAGGGCTTCTGCGTTGTGCCCCCTGGAGAGACTCTTTCCTGTATCTTTTATTCTTTCTTTCAGCTCTTATTTCCCTAGACCAGGGCTCTCACGCCTCCCACTGCCTGTTCATAAAACAGTATACACATACGAAGTATGTGTGTGCGTATAAACAAAACTCACACATGTAATTAATTTAAATGTGCTTCACTTTAATGTATGACATTTAAAGTATATGGAATATTTTACGATATTTACGACAAGATATACACTATATAGAATATATACTGCATATATTAACAATTATAATTTTTCCATTTACAGGTCTTGCATGTGTCACTTGATCTTCTGATGTATTTGTGGTGTCCTTTTGTTGTTTTTTTGCAGTAAGAACATACAGGGCAAAGTGGATTTCATCTTGGTGAGTTTCCATTTGTATGTGCTGAGAGCCCATCTGTACTGAGTGTGTAATTTGGGATGTGCTTTGAGATTTGTTTGATTTTTGAGTGTTCTGCAGCTCCAGGGATTCGATACTCAAATAGTAGCACTCTAGTTTTCCCCGAGCACAGTGTGAAACTCCAGCTCTGCGTAAACAATGACTCACTGCGAGGAAATCTGCATTTACCCACACTTTCAGGCAGGAAGATTAATATCATAAACAAATTATGTTATTATACGCTGGGTTTTTAAGATCTGCTTTTGTGAATATAAGCGGCACAGAAAAGAACTCTGTGTTTTATTTCTGTTGTTTAATTAACAAGCGTTTGAATACCGATTCAAGTAATCGCACTGTAAGTATTAGCTAGTGATCTCGTAGGCAATGTCATGGGCTGTTCAAGTCACCAGACGATTAACCAAACAGATATTCTTCTTTTGTGGGCTCTCATCTCACACACTGATCCTTTGTTTTGGTAGCAAGAGGTCCAGCGCTTCTCCGACAGTGACAAGTTGTATCTGTATCTGCAGCTGCCCCCAGGGCCTGGGACAGCTGAAAAGAGGTAAAGCACTTACCTGACCTATGGAGCAAGCGCAGTCGCAGATACCACACCTTCCTTTTGACTCATCTTTGACCTCTAGTGGTCAAACAATGTTACTGCACGTTTCGGATGTGGATGGACAGATGTTCTGGCTTCGTTAGCTCAATGGGTGTGATTAAGCACAGGGATAGTTTGAAGATCAAGTGCTGTGTTTGCATTGCAGTGAATTAAAATGTGTGTGTTTCAACGGAGAATTGTAGGTTAAACTTCTGAGTGACTGTTGATCTCTGAACTGGTGCAGTCAGGGTCAGGGGTAGCCAGTATAAGCCTCCGGGCTGCTCTGTGACCAGTTCTATTTTGTTGTCTTGTCGTACAGCGGCGGCGATTCCTGCTCCTTCAACACAGCTGACCAGCTTCACGCCTGTAGCTGGATCCGCAGTCACCTGGAGGAGCACGCCGACACCTGCCTGCCCAAGCAGGACGTCTACGAAGCCTACAGGTAAGCAGGAGGAGGCAGCCGCTGTCCGCACAGCGACTGCCCTTCTGCGGCCTCTTTCACACAGCACTCTGTGATGCCAAGCTCAGCCTTTCCAACAAAGGGCTATTGTACAGTTGTGTGTGTGAGCTGGGTTATCTGAGGATACATTGAACACTAAGTCCTGTAATCAGCCATAGAATAGACATTACTCCGGGAATGCGTGCCGACTTCTCAGGTGTTTGCTCTAGTAGAGTGTCCCCCGTCTTGTTAAAGACGGTTGATACCTCACTTTTGCTGTGTTTGGATGAACTCATTTACACTGTCAAGGATATTTCAGCCAGCTTCTCTTTGGTGTCCCCTCACGTCTGCCTCAAGGAGATACTGTGACAACCTTCAGTACCGCCCGCTGAGCGCCGCCAACTTCGGCAAGATCATCCGCGACATCTTCCCCAACATCAAAGCCCGCAGGCTGGGTGGGAGGGGCCAGTCCAAATATCCTTTCACCCCCCCTTTTCAAGGTCCACCACAGTCTGACTCTCCCACTCCTCTGCTGCAGTCAGTGAGGGAATGCAGCAAGAAGCCCTTTGATTGGTCCATACTTTAAGGATGTCGCAGGATGTTTTGTGCACTGGGGCAGGGGTTAAATCCTGGCTCACCTCTCAGTTACTGCACAGCCACAGTGATGCTGATGCTGCCCTGTGAGCCAGAGGCCTGTTAGCTCTGAACAGTCAGGTTTTGCGTGGTCATTGTTAGGTGGTTGCAAGCTTTGATTTGATGAAGTCACAGTCAGTTACTGGTTTCAGGGGAGATTTGCTATTGACCTCTCATTTCAGGAGAGGTCAATAGCAAGAGGTTTCTACTTGTAGAATCAATGTCAGTAGCCCTGCAGCCTGAATCATTACATTCCATGCAGTCTGTATATATTCAAGCTGTAGCTATTTTTATGGATTCATTTTTACTGTTGGACAAGGGAGCAGGTATTACCTGTGCGTCTCCTTAACTCCGCTGTCGGCACGTACTGCTACAGTGGAATCCGCAGAAAGAGCGTCCTCAACATGCCCCTGCTGCCCAACCTGGACCTGAAGAACGACCCGGTACGTCTGCATCTGCTGAGTGGGGGTCACATTTTTATCACTTTATCTGATTGGCTGGTGTTAGTTAGCTGTTCTTGGTGGACTTTCTTGTATCCCTTACCCTGAGTCCTTCTTATTTATTTTGGGGTTCATTTCACCATTATTTTAACTTAATAAGGCGGAGACTCTTTCCCTAGAAATGATAGCCTGTATAAGCAGACAGAAAAGGATGAAATACAAGGGTTTATGTAGGCCAGACTGTAAGTAGTTTTGGAAGTTGTTCTGGATTGGCACCTCCAAAAGCACAGTATTCCCATCCCTACTTCAGCATTCAGTTTATTAGAGCAAAGGTGCCCTTAAACCATGATCATTTTTTGGTGTTAATGATTCCCAGGGAAAGTAATTATTTTAAGATCTAACAGCAAGTACATATCAGATCAATATCCCTGACAGGGCTCATCTGAAAAACTCTTCACACATCCAGCGAAATTGTAGTTAATGACTGTAGTGAACAACATTAAAAAAACAAACTGAGAAAACAAAACCAGAACTGATGCTTCAGCCTTGGTAAGTGTGATTAAAGGTGAGCGAATCAGAGAGCTCTGACCCGGAGATGCCCCGCCCCTGTCTCCCTGCCCAGTCGGAGCTGACGGAGCTGGTGCAGACCTACAAGCAGGAGGTGACGGAGGCGGCCTGCGAGCTAATCTGCGACTGGGCACAGAAGATCCTCAAGCGCTCCTTCGACACGGTGGTGGAGATTGCCCGCTTCCTGGTGCAGGAGCACATCGTTAACCCCCGCTGCAGCCAGGCTGAGCTTGTCACCTCCGCTGCGCTGGCAGGTGTGTCCCCCCCACCCACCCCCCAACCCCCCAACCCCCCGTGTCAGATCTATGCAGCACAATCCCAAAAGCATTTTTTTTGCAGTTAAGGGTCTGTTCAGTGGACCCCCAACACAAATGAATCCTGTTCATGTCTGGTTCGGCCATTAATCCAGGCAACAGGAACCTGGGCTTGAAACTTGGCTTGCTTTACAGCCATATTTGAGGTAATTAAGCAGGGTTATTAAGCGGGTTCTTCAGCATATTTAGGGTTTAACGTAAGGGTTTAATTAACATACAAACCTGCGGTAAGGTCTTCTTCAGAAAAATGTCGTCGAAAGTTCAGTGAATTTCCCAGGTTTGTCCCTCTCACTGAATCCACTGATCCCAGAACTCAGTGAATCTGCACAGCTTCTTGCAGTGTTATACCCCTTAAACACAGCCAGCGCCAGATACAGAGTGTAAGTAGGATGTCTTGCATTGTCTCTGTGACTCATTTTGCCCCCCACCTCTGCAGGAGGGCCCCCAAAGCCCCACAAGCCTGTCAAGAGGAGTACGGCCCCGCCCAAAGGGGGAGGCCCAGATGGGGAGGGAGGCGGCGCTGAAAGCAAGGTACTGTATGAAGTGAATTAAAACTTTTATGTCTTAGCAGACATTACATTACATTACATTCATTTAGCAGACGCTGTTATCCAGAGAGGCTTCCAGTACAAGGGAGCAGAAGTGTATTCATTCAAGTTGAATGACCAACAGGGTGAGACCAGGCTAACAACACTCCCAGATCAGTGAGCGTGAGCATAGCACTATTCAAGCCCTCCTGTGAGTTAACAGACCTTTTTACTGTAGTTGTTGAATAAAGACATTTCCTGTAGGTTTTTTGTTATCAACCATCACACTTTAACAGAATCTGGGACTGAGCATTTTCTAAGGAGATTTCAGAGAGTGCCACTCTTCATTTTAGAAAATTAAAATGCTTGCAGTTTCATAAGAAAACCCAGTACCCAAAGTGAGTAGCTGCCGATACGTTGTGTAAGTGCTGTAAGTAGCAGTGAATGCTGAATCTGTGTTTAATGCAGAAGGACAGAGACAGAGGGGAGCAGACGTCGCCAGGGAAACCGCCGCACGGCGAGAAGCCGGCGAAGGGGGCGGACGGAGGACGGTCAGGGGGTCGTGACCTGCAGGTGGAGGCGGTGATGAAGCGCTACCCCCAGCTGCTGCCCCGCGGATCCATCCCGGAGAAACCCCAGCTCTCTGTCCGCTCCTCGCCCCCTACGCTGGCGCCCAAAGACACGGGGGCGGTGAAGGTCACCCTGCCCATCACCATGGCAGCCCTGTCCCAGCAGCCAGGGGGCGCTCTCCCCGTCTTCAACATGATCCTGCCCTCCGGGGTGAGCCTGTCGTACCCCGACAGGGAGAAGGCCCCACCTGTCAGTGTGGCCCCACCCGTCAGTGTGGCTCCGCCCATCACCGTGGCCCCGCCCGCCCCCACACCCGGGGTGCTGCAGAGAACCCGGGCGGCCCCGAAACGCACCCCGGAGCACCCGTCCGCCGACGCTGTCCTGCCTCCTGGGGGGCCGCCCCTGAAGAGGAAACGGGGACGGCCCAGGAAGCCACGCCCGGAGGAGACGGGACAGCCCCCTCCCCCTGCGGGCCACGTCCAAACCCCCGTCACCGGGGGGGTGATTCAGAAAGCTCTGCCGTCCTCCTCTTCCTCCTCTTCCTCCGCCTCCCAGCAGGCTCCACCCCCACGCGAGGTCATGGAGATCGTCATCCAGGACCAGCAAATCCGGGTGCTGGGAGCCCTGCCCTCTGCCCTGGAGGCTCCGCCCATCCTGGATGTGGGGGGCGTGGCTGCCGCTGATTCCGCCCAGGGGCAGAAGAGCGTGGTGGTGCAGTGCTACCGTCCAGGGACCAGCGGGGACGGCCGGCCCCAGCAGGACCCCCCCCAGCCCGTCCTCCTGCTCCAGGGCCCGGGGCAGGTGGCCAAGGCCGGGAGCCTGAGCTGGGAGGGGGGCAGTGCCACGGTGGAGGTCATCAGGAGGGCCCCGGTGGCCAGGGAGGCAAAACCCGACACCGAGACCCCGCCCTCCACCCTCTCCACCTTGCTGGAGGGGAAGGAGGACGAGGTAGAGATTATTCTCACCCCTGTGGACTCCCTCTCTGAGCCCACGCTCCCCGAGTGCCCCCACCCCGATGCCCAGGGGAACACCCCCTAGCCCCGGCCCCCCCCGGGTCTCCGCCCCCCTGTCTCAGACTCCAGCAGAGATCAGGAAACACCCCCGAGCGCCTCTCAGTTCCCTGGATCCAGCATCGCCCTCCTGCTACCCTCCTGTCCCTCTCAGGAAGGGGGAGTGGCCTTAACCCCTCCCTTCCCCCACACCGATTGGTGGAAATCTGTGATTGGCGCCCCCGGACGCAGCCAACTGGATCGATGAAGCCAAATCACCAACATCCCTGGCAGGCGAAAGCTGACGGTGGCTAAGCCGTCAGCTCTGTCACTGCTTCCCCTGATAACAAAGGAGGCGCTTCGGCTCTCTGCAGTTCCTGCATGTTTTTCTGTAGTAAATGTAAGCAATGAGAGGTTGGCAGCTTTGCTCCGATGAGCATAATTAGTACTCCTGATAGTAGGGGGCTGTACGGGTTCAGATTTCATGTGTTTTGTACCCCTTTCCCATATAGAACTGGAACCAGGCTGGCTCATTATAACCCTTTTCAACTTTAGAGCTGGAACCAGGCTGGCTCATTTTTAACCTTTTTTCTCTGTAGAGCTGGATCCAGACCGGCTCATTATGCCACGTTTTTGGCTGTAGCGCTGGAATCAGGAAAAAAATGGATTTTTTTTCCATATGGAAACAACATAACTAAACCAGCCTGTCAGATCAGAAACAACTGTGAAGGAGGGGTCAGCACTTATCCTATTTATTTCTTTGTTTTGTCTGATGTGAATGATAAAATGTAACCCCAATTCAAGCTCTGGCCCTGGACCATGGTGTCTGTGGGTTTTCCTTCCAGCAACGCTTTAGCCCATCAGATTCATGTCATCGTCTTCTCTTGATCGTCACCATTGTCTCCACTGGACAAGGTGCTTTGATGGTTGTGTGCACCAGTTTGCCCCAGTCTGTGTAAGTCCCTGCACCATCTGCATGAAGACAATGGGCTGTGACAGACGGTGATTTCTATGATTGAAGCTAATTTAATTAGCTTCCCATTTCTGAGGGCGTGGGACAGTAGGTCAGTGGTTGAGTTTCCCTATTCTGTCCGGTTTTGCATTCCTGGATCAGTGCATAAGTATGTAATGCTAGCGTCACGTAACAGCCTCATGCAAGATGAGGAACCATTGCTGATTCAGTACTGGAGAGAGAGTACAGGAGTTCTGCTGGTACGAGTGTGAGACTTGGCAGAACGTCATGTGAGGAGAAGTGGGAGAAAATGAGAGAATGGACAGGAGGAGAGAGAGAGAGAGAGAGAGAGAGAGAGAGAGTGATTTGTCTTTCAGACAGACAGCAGTGTTGAGAAGGCTCAAACTGAAAGTGGAAGACGCGAATGGAGTGGTAATTGCACTTGGGCAGAAATACACAGCCAGGTCAGATTGAAATAATCACTGAAATAAATGGAATTGAGCATTATGGCATCGCATTTGAGAGAGAATAATTTTTAGACTTATTTTATGCAGCTTAATTGGAATTATGTGACCCCCGACCCTGTTGTTGACACAGTGATTATTACCATGAGAATATCATGTGTGGGTACAGACTTATTCATGCTACTGTAATAATGATAATAATAATAACAATAATAATAGACTAATTAGTTTTATTACTGCAACATTGCAAAAGTTCTATATTTTTTGATATACATTAACTTGAAGGATACCACTATGAGTTTTAGTCAATTGAAAATTGAAGCTATTTATTTATTTTTTAGGATGACACCCATGAAAGCCAAGCTCAGCCTGGCGGAGAGTGGTGTTTCATAGAGGTGGGTTTAAGCTCTAAACTCGGCTGGCTTCACCCTCTGGTGGCCTGTGTTCTGCACTTTATTTATGACCTGAGGGGTACGTCCCATTTTGTTTCTGCGGTGGCGTGCGCACGGAAAGCCCGGGCCTGGCGAATGGGGAAGAGCACAGTGTATCCTGGTCCTTTTTATGTGTGTGAGTTGGAATGCACTTACATGTTGGGAGTCCTTGTGTTTCTGTGTCGCGTGTTTACATGACATCGACGTTAGCGCTTCCTTTTCAAAAACCAGTCCAGACAGAAGTGTCGCCATCTAATGTGAATATATTTTTCCTAACCTGACTGTAATAAATGTTGTGTTATATATATACGTTTGTGGTGAAATGCACTGGTTTTGTACAACTTTTTTGTTGCCTTGAAAAGTAAAGGTTTAACAGTCAGTCTCTGAATTCATCCATGCTCTGTACTGTTGATGATTATTGAAAAATGCAAAGTGTTCTCTTTGGCGGTGTAATAGTTGGATGTTTCTCATTGTTGTCAGTAGTTTTTTTTTAACTGATTAACAGTTAACTTAAAGCTTCTCACAAGAGAAAAACACATTTGTTAAAATGCTGCATAGAATGTCCTGGTTGACGTAACCTGTAGTATGCTTGGCCAGAACGTCACTGCTGTTGTCAACATCTTGCTTGGCCACCAGGGGGCACCTTTCCTCCTGAGCAGCAGAGAAATGGTAGAGCTTTCACACAGATTCTACATTCCTGAAATGCAACAGCTTCGAAGAAAAGGATGACAGATCTCACACGGGTGGCTAATCGGCGCAGGTGTTGAATACTGGTCGTCCTTTGTGCATTCAGGGAAGCAGAGCTGACAGCTAGGTGTGTACAGCTGATGTCGTTTGCCTGGAGGCTGCTCTTGTAACTTTCCTGCTGATTTTTTCCAGCGGGGTGGATTCCAGCAGCCTTGAAGCCCAGTCGTTCAGCACCTGGCATATTTAGATACAGCTGCCCAGGTGCACCAGGCGTGGTGCTTAACGCTGACCTTATTTTTGTAAATCTTCCTTCTCTGACATATTATTGAGCCTGAGCGAAAGGTATTTTAAAAACACAGTGTGGGAATACTCGCACTTTATGTTGGATGACATGCCTTAATTTGATTTATCCCTGTATTAACAGTAGGTGGTCTGTAAATTATATATGTGTATAACTCATAATACCAGTCTTGATCCAGAATTATTCATACATTAAGCAGTAAATGACTATATTACATTTTTTTCAGTTACCATACTCATTTGCTTGAAACTAATCTTGCCATGTCCCTATGTAGCCACGAGAGGGCGCTCCAGGACAAGATGCGTGTATAAATATGAGGTTCATTGCGGCAAATGTTACATGATGAAAATGTCTGACACAAAAACCTCAGAAACGTGTAGGTACTGCAAGAGTAGGAGAATAAAGCAGCTTATGCGTTTTCTTCCTTATTCAGAATGACAAAAAATATAGGATTGTATTATAAAATTTCCACAAGATCTGTGGCTATTTGTCATCTATCTTCATAGAGAGTAGATAACATGATGTATATAGTAATACGATGTTTGGCACGTGGAACTTCGTTATAATCGGTTGATATAAATACCCGTCGATACCAGTTATTGGAGTGGAGCATCAGTTACATATTGAAATTTTCCTACTTGGTAAACCCTGTTATTCAGACAGACGCACCAAACAACGGTACAAAAATGCGTCTAAAAGTCTCAAAAATCACAGTACATACAGAATACAATAGATCACATCTGAGCATGTTCAGACAGCTCTGTCATAAGCACAATAATTTGCCATTTGGATAACCCTTAACAATAAGAAAAATTCCAAGATTCGAATGCCTGACAAGGAATTAAACTGATTAAGTTTAATATAAAACATATGATTAAACGTTCAAGTAATGCCAAACAGTTGGAATTTGGCATTGCTATAGTTGGATATCAATATTGATGGCAAGCAGTAACTTGATCATTCCCTCTTTACGTTCTACAATTTTAAGTAGTTTTATGTAACTGCTTGCGTCGCCTCTTCCCATTCAGGGTGAAATCTCTGTTAAATTATTCGCAATTTGTACTGTGTAGGACAGAAGCATTAAAAGCTCGACAGGTGAACTGCTTATAGTTAAAATAATTCCAAATGTGTCTTCTGTTAAACCAGATGAGGATATAACATTATTTGAAGACAAATACGGTTTAAAAAAGCAGCGTAATTCTCGCATGCTTCTTAATCCAATACATTTATAGCATTAACAGCAGTGGTGGAAACATTACAACACGGTTCTACTGCGTACTGTGTTTAAGGAAGTTTTATTTATTGTTCAGGCACATATTTGGGCAGCTGTCGCGGTGCGTCCGCAACGTTTGGGGTCCTTAAAACAACAACACAAACTTGTGCTTTAAATGCGGTTACCGACAACGCGACTCGTTTACAGGCAGCGTTACAGTCATGATCCTCCATACGTGATTTATAATCTGCGGGTGATTAGCCCTTTCTAGAGTACATGTGCCAGCCAATGGACTCTGATTCCGTCAGCGTCGCCCACTCGCCGCTGTGACATCGCCGGTTAAATTTAAATTGAATTTTTCAGGACCCTGCAGGCCAGAAGCAGACAGACTCTCCGGGCCCTCGGTTGCGGCCAAGTTGCCGAAAGTCGGGAGCCGATCGGGTGGGGGGATCGGGAGATTTCCCCCGATGGAGCAGTGAAAACTGGAGATACGGAAGAGCATCCGAATTTCACTCGACTAATAGCTTGCTTACCAGGTAAGGGTGTTGTGCGTTTGGTGTTTTAGTTTATAGACTAACTCGTTTTCCTAACTAGTTTGCTGTTACAAACCGTCAGTGATGTTGAGATTCTAGCTAACGTTAAGTCTGTCTTTTTTCTCACCTAATTGAAAACCTAACTAGCAGGTACTTGCGACAGGAGAACGAAAGTGTTAGCAGTGCATGGTAGGTGGCTAACGTATAAAATATTACTTTATCAAATACCTTATAAGCTATCTTGTGACTAAAGACATCGAGATGCTGCAAGGTAAGACCAACGAGGAAATTAAGCGATTTTTTATTCTTGTGCAGCCTAGCCAGACTAAGTGGACATGTAGCTAGGTAATTAAATTCGATATCGGGGAAAATAAATACGCTGGTGCTACGTTCCTTGGTGATCTCTTATTTTATGTCCTAGTTGAAAAGCTGACAATGTATGTATGTAAGTCGTAGGCTAATGTATCCCACAGGTAGAGTGACAAACTTAGCTGACAGTAGCTAACTATACTAGTTAAGGTTAGCTTTTTTATGTTGAGGTAAACGGCGTTTTATAGGTTCAGAGCAAACAATGGCAAACTATCTAGCCATCTGTAGCAATGAGATGCGAGATGCAGTGGGATTGTGCGCTTGGTACCGTGGTTGGTAGTCTTTCATCTCTAGCGTATTTGGCTAACATTGACTGGATAAGATGGACTAAGAATGCCAGCGTTCGCTATCTAGGAGGCAATCGCGGTTCGCTGTTCGCTAGCTGGGTGTCTGTTGCTGTACGTTGTTGTTTTAACGTGTGCAAAACACAGCGTTTCAGAGTAACGGATACAACTTTTACAACAGTATACGACTAAGAAATGTAGTTGTCTACTGGCTTGTCAGCAAGCTAGCAGACAATTTGTGCCAAACTAGGCAGCTTTATGGACCGATGTGTCTTTGCCTGCGCCTTATCTCAGAGTCGTTGTTTTTTTTTAAAGACCTGGGTGTCGCTTTGATTATGCTGACATTATCTAGCTAAACATGCAAGTGCAGTGGTGTCGTTAATGAATGAAAAAATGGCATCGGAGAAACAAAGGACCGCTGCTGTGATTCACCTCCGTGGTTTCGCGGAGTGGCAGGAAGGCTGTAACGTGTGGTCGTGTTTATTTCGAGGCCTCGCGTAATGACTGCACGGAGCCCCCGCGCGTGATTAACGGTGCGTGGGGTTCCGGAATCGTGGGAGTGACGGGGGGGTTTTCCGGTGGAGCGTGGCGGCACGGGTCACGGCTGACCGCGCGGCTCGCCTCTGAAAACCCACACAGGCGTTTTCCCTGTGATTAAATATGGACAGCGATGCGAGTATTTAGCGATGGGATTATTGGTGGCTCAAAACCTGAGTCATATTACTTACAGCAGCGTTTCAGACCTAATAAATAATATTGGTCCATTACATTGGTCCATTATCGGCGGACACTGACAAATGTCTTCGCTGCTTGAGTGTCACTTTTCTGGATAAATGCATGCTCCGTTAGCTGTGGTCCTAATATATATATAAAGTGCCTTGTTTCAAGAAGATAAGTTAAAATTCTGTAGGGAAAAGTAGCAACACACCACACACATACTCAAATTGCAATCTTTGCAGCGGAGGTGGTGACAGATTTTCCAGGTCGGATTCTCTGATTGAGAAGAAAACAAACCTCGTTGTCATATGCTGTATTTCCCCGGTGTGTTGTTCAGTGTGGTGGCAGCCCCAGCTGTCTTTCCACACCAGATCAGAGAGGCTCCTGTCTGGCCTCGTTGGGACTCTCTCAGAAAGAGAGCACAGTGCCGTGTCAGATGCAGAGAGAGCTCCGCTGCTGAGCTCAGTGACAGAGCTGTCAGGTCATTCACAGGGGTGGAAATGACTCCCACAGTATGGCTGTCAGACATTCCAGATCTGGCCAGCTGCGGGCCGCTGGCATCCCTGTACAGCCTCCTCCAGCCGCTGCTATTTTATGGGACGTACTTGTCTCGGGGGGCTTTGCCAAGCAGGCAAAAAACGTGTTAGAAATCATTGTTCAGCGGGGCCAGCGTTTGGAGTTGAACGTGAACCGGACCCGTCTGACCTTGTCGCCCCCACCCCCCCACCCCGGGCTCCGGCTTCACTGCCGCGACAGCCCTTTCTGAGATGGATGTGCTTACAGGAGCCTTGCGGTGTCTGTTACCTCGGCCAGAGTCAGTTTTCTCTTTCTTTCTGCGCCGTTTCCCCCTGTTTTCAGGAGAAGAAACTGCCGGTGCTATGACTGCGGGGTGGGTCTGTGATGGATGAGGTGCTTCGCCTGTGAAAGGGGCTTTGCCTCGGTTCCCTACAGGGGCCTCTGTGCTGGTTAAAGCCGCTCCCAAACCAAAGTTCACCCGCAGCGGCTTGTGTGTCATAGCGGCAGTTATTGTGTTGTGTGTCCATACCAGATTGATTTTTCTTGAGCAACTTTGGGATGGGTCTGTGGGTTGGTACAGACCCAGCCCAAGAGTAGAAATGTCCAAGTAAGGTGTTGGCTGATTGTGTATGTGGGGGATATTGTTGCATGGCAACAGCGAGCGCAGTTTGGCGACACCGCTTACTAAAATGAAATGCCATTAAAAAAAAAAAAAGCAAAAATTGCCTCTTGGTGTTAAAGACGTGAAAATGTTAGGAGAACTCTACAGAAATGCTGACTCACATTCTGTACCAAGAAGAGATCGGCGTCATCTTAGGCTAGATCTATATTGGTGCTGATTTGATTCCCTGCTGGGGAACTGCTGCTGTACCCTTGGGCAAGGTACTTAACCTGGAGTTGTCTCAGTAAATGTCCAGCTGTATAAATAGATAACATATAAAATAGTAGCCTATTTAAGTCACTTTGGATAAGAGCGTCTGCTAAATGACAATAATACAATGTAGTGTAATGTATCCTTGCCTTGGCAGGATTACTATTGGTACACACCATCTTCAGCATGATTTTCCTGTGGAGCTGGTGTTGAGGACACCATTGATTCCCATGTAATGCGACTGTACCTACATGTTATCTGTGAGTTTTCACCGCTCTGTGAGAATGGCTTGTTGGTGTGGATGGCGTGTAACGGACCTGCTTTTCTAGACGCTGGGTTTGGTTTGGCAGTCCGAGACGCAGGCATAGGGAAGCGTTCCCTGTCTCTCGCTGGCTACCCGGAGCTTCCTCCGCAGCGGACGTGGCTTGGCTCTGCCGCGTCTGGCTTTTGCTGAGGCTGCGTTTTCCCTGCCGGGGGAGAGGAGCAGACCTCGGCGGGAGGTGACCGTGACGGGGGGGAAAGAGCGGGAACTCGGGAGAGGGCCAGCGCTTTGCTGCGCTGCAGACACCCCGTCTCTTTGAACGCAGTGAATGCAGACACAGCCGTAGATGTGAGCGAAGTAGAGTCTTGCACAATGAACACTGTTTCTGTACACTTGGTATGAGGAAATGTAGCCGAGTGATGTTGTTAAGGAAATGGGCTTATAACGGTAAGTGTTTCGGGTGCGATTCCCGGAGGGGCGCAACTGTTGTGACCCTGAGCAGTGTTACCTTAGTTCCAGCTTAAAGGGTTACTAATGACGGCATTAAGGGAGGAGAGTCGCAGAATCTCCCATCCTGGTCGTCACTGCTGCCGCTTCCATCAGCAGCTCTCCCCTGAGTGTGCCTCTGTGTCGCCTGCAGCCAAAAGGGGCAGAATTAATGAGGGGGATGTTTGTGATCAGGCTAGATGTCAGTCTGCTCCTGTGAACACAGCCAGCTACAATCTACAATCAACATTCAGTAATTCAGCTGCAGAGATGCATCTTACAGGAGGCCATTAAGAGCAGAAATAATTCTGATAAAGCTCAGTGCAGGTTTGGCTTTGCAGAAGGCTGGCCCTGACCCTGCTCTCCTGCTTGAGGCAGGAGTCCTGCACTGTGGGGCACGGACACCATCTGCAGAAAACTGCACCGCACCGCTGAGAGTGTAGGTACGGGCAGGCACAGCACTGTACTGAGGACAGTGGTATGTTGTGGCTGGGGCTTTTATGTGATTGGAGCAGGTGGGCACAGCACTGCACTGAGAGCAGTATTCTGTGGAGAAAAAGGGGAAACTGTATTCTGGTTTTCTTTGCTCTGTGTCACCTGTGGGGGTGGAGGGGGGGGGGGGGGGGGTTGACTCAGGCAGAACTTTAATCTTGTGTTCAGTCAGTAATCAGGTTCCGCCTGCAGGGTGTGTGTGTGTGTGTGTGTGTGTGTGTGTGTTGGCTTGTGAAACAGGAGGCCAGATGTACCCCTGAGTGCCTCATCACTGATAGAGTGGTGGATGGGATGTGCCATGTGAGAGCTGTCACGGCATTACCAGGTCGTAGCTGACTGACTGAGCAGGCTGTGAAGATGGTCTCAGCTGCAGAAGAGCGAAATCAGCCAGGCCATTTAAAGGAGGCATGGGACAGCCTGTTCCACAGCTGGTGTTTATCTGGAAAACTATTCACACTCAGACTCAACCTCCTTTAGTGTCTCCAGCTCTCAGCACAAGGA
Organism: Megalops cyprinoides; assembly: GCF_013368585.1. Taxonomy (NCBI): domain Eukaryota; kingdom Metazoa; phylum Chordata; class Actinopteri; order Elopiformes; family Megalopidae; genus Megalops; species Megalops cyprinoides. The sequence continues at coordinate 4,115,113 of NC_050603.1, forward strand.
GTAAGATTTACATACAGAGATTAAAGGTCTGATTGTGGGCATTAAGGCGTTGGGGAACAGGCTTGTGGCGTTTCTCTTCCCCCTGCCTCATTGTTCTGCCCCCCCTGAGGGGTATTTAGTTGCTGCTAACTTCCACACTGCCAAATGCTCTGTCTCAGCTGAGTTCTGTAAATAAAGTGCGGCGGTGTCGGTGTCGAAAGGCGAAACTTCCGTGTTTTCTTTAGAAACCGGCAGAGGGGGAACAGTGCGGCTGCCAGGAACTGGCTCCGGCGTTCAGGGTCAGGTGGCGCTAATGCGGCGGTGTGCAGGGTGTGTAGCGGCGTTCCCCCGGGCGGCTCGGGGGCGTTGAGTGCAGGGGGAAGCCTGTTGACAGCGTCTGGGTGGGGCACTCCGGAGGGAAGGAGTTTCCTCCTCCGCAGAGCAGCGGCCAGCGGCTCCCACATCTGGAAGGAATCGCAGTGCGCTGCTCTGGCAGGAAGCAGGGGAACCGGAGAACAGCTCAATTTGCGGACTTCCCTTCGTGTCACATGGTCGATCAATCACTAATCGATCAGCGAATAATCACCACACTATGTCTGCATCATACGACATGATTCACACTCATTGGTGCCCCAGTATTATTGTGAGTGGTTAAGAAGGTAGCCTTCAGGGGCAGTTGAGGTGGTTATAGAAGCAGGTGAAGCCCAAGGTAATGTGTATATAGATGCATAAGGCATGCATAGATCAGCTTTGTGAGGGCCATTGACTATCCAGCTATACACCTGTGCTTCAGGTGTCAAGTACTCAAGTTTTCCAGTTAGACATACTACACCAGTTGGATATATTAGATGTGCTATCATAAAATATACTCCTCCGAAGAGAAGAACGCAGCATACCTCTTAGCAACTTGGTGTGTTTATGTTATGTAAATTTAGGCTTGGGATGGGGTTATCATTTTATCGCACAGACATCCCTCAGCACTGAAGTAGGTCAATGCTGTTGCTTTTTACTTCACTTAGAGCGCGGACCTTCTGATTGGTCAGATGAGACCCATCTGAGCCAATCGTCAATGAGCACGCATGCTGTGGGAAGTGAACTGCAGCAGGACCTGCGTATTCTCCTTGTGCGAGAGGTAGCTGGCTGGGCTCCGGCGTTGTTATGGCGTCCGTTTGATCTTTATCGCTGAACTCCACACGTTGCGTCGGCTTGCCCTCATGCACACTGGTGCCACAGGAAGCGCACCTTGTTTTGTGCAACAGCTATCTCATCTGCACACAGCGATCACATGCTTCAGGTGCGCCTCATTGCTCTGCTCTCTCAGAGAGGAGGCGGGCCCAGTCTGCTTGTGGGAAATGGCCGTCCGCGGTTCATGACTCTGGCCAACAATACCCCACCAGTGCATGGTCAGATTCAGGGAACGCTTCAGACAGAGCAGAAACTAAACTCTGAAGGAGAGCCAGGGATTGAAAGGGCAAGAACATCCTTGTCCAGCTTGTCTGTCGGTTCTCATAATAAAAACTCACATACTTAACCTGTTTCTTTCCCTCTTTTTTAATGGAAGTAATTCACCAAGACTCATGTGAAAATCACCTTTATAAGCTGCATCATTCCTCTGTACTTTACACACCGCCACAATGGATGCTGTGGTAAGATCTATTGCTGCAGATACTACATTAGAAATCAAATGGGTGAAGCACTCCTAATTAACATTAGCTCACCATACAAACAGTGCGTTTGGGTTGGCGGGGATGGGTTGAAATTCAGCGACAGCATATCCCTTGAATCATATAAGGGGAGCTCAGTGGTTTCCTCATTTACATTACATTTACATTTCACATTTGCTTATCCAGAGCGACTTGCATAGCTTACGGTTTTTGCATACTTATTCATTGATACTGTTGGTAATTTGCTTAGGCTGTTGGGGTGAAGCACCTTGCCTGAGGGAACAACAGCAGTGGCCCACCCGGGAATGGGACAAGCAAATTTGGGTTAAAAAAACGTTTCTTACTGCTCTGTGGGTGGTAGCCCTGGAGAATGTAACGATAGCTGTGCTTTCTCCGTCCTTTCCAGTGTAATGGTTTGTTTGCAAGCCTTGATTGCATATCCTGTCAGCGTTGGTGTTTTGGTGGTATTTCAACATAGGTGTTGCACATATTGGAGACATATTACTCTTTCTGCTGATTCAACCAAGTTTTTTTTTTTTTTTTAACGCATTCAGTGTAAAAACTCCAGCATTTCGTTACAGGACTGTCTCAAATCTGCACATTTCCAGTTATTGATAAAAATGGAAGATCCTTGCCAGGGCATGTTGCACTTCTTCATAGTAAGTAGTAATACTATACAGTATGACAGAATACTAGTATTGGAATAGTGTTCTCTATGATAAAAGTGCCATTTTTAAGGGCAGTGTTTGTTTAAAATGGTAAATGTTGTAAATTGTTTAAATTTGAACAGAATCTTTTATTTGCTATCATATTTAATCAACAGTTGTCAGCAATCGGGTACCATTCGCAATGTTTGAGCGCAGTTCCTTTCGTAGCACCGGAGCGCTTGAGTAATCGTGCCCACCCTAAGACTAAGGAATCTTCCACATTGACACAGGCTGCTTTCGAAAACCAAATAGTTGTTGGTTTTGGCACGTGGAACCGCAAGCAATCTGTCGCGTATGCATATTAGCAAGCTGTCAGTGCCTTACGCAGCGGCTATAAAAAACTCACAAACAAAAGCAGCTTCTGTGCGACAAAGCGCTCAGCCAAGAAAGGCCACCGCACAGGCCTGGCTTCAGCTCAGCGGTTCTGCTTCCTCCCGGGCTGACGCCGAGGTCAGGAGTCCGCACACGCGTGAGGTGCGCTCACGTTACCGCGGCTACCGTTGACAGCAGCGTCGTCTCTGTGGGGTGGGGTGGGGGTGACACACGTGCGGACGCCTGGCTCAGAACCTGCTGTGCTGCTTTGTACATTCCTTGATAAGACGCGCTGAGAGAAGTGGGGCCGCTCTTGGCCGATCCGCGCGAGGGAGAGATGGACAGATACGCAAGGAATTACATGTAGAAAGAGAGGGCTGGAGACAGAGAGGAATTAGATCAAGGCCACGCTTCCACTGACCTCCTGGTCAGCTGCACTGGCTCTGAGCCAGAAATGTTTCCATGGCGATTTCACCCAGGCAGAGCAGTATGTTGCTCATCCCCTGTTACGCTATGAGGCTGGCCCAGGGCCCAGGTGAGTCGAGCTGAAGCAGACGTGTTTGTGCCGTAGCCAGAACCCTCCTAATTGGCTTCGTCTTGTCAACATTTCGTAATGGACCAGCATTAGTTCATGCTAGAAGATAAGCAAACATTTACCTCCCAGGCTGTGTGCCAGGTCCACGTATATCCACCACCAGCTGCTGTTTCGTGGTCCTCCTTGAGCAGGAGTAATAGAAGCAGAAGCTTCAGCATCTTCTGTCTTCATGAGCCAGCGGGCAAACATGCAGATCTCTCAGTCTGGCTTGTGGGTGGGCATCGGCCCTGTCAAACAAAGCTGATCTGGGGTCAGTAGTCCTTGAGCAGCGCCTGTGACTCCGTCAGTTGGAATGCAGGACCACCAAACTGGAAGGAACCCCCCCACACACACACACACACACATGAAAAGGTGATTTTCATGGGGTTTATAACACAGGCACATTCCACAGCAGTCAGCTGGGGGTGTGTTACTGCCCCCCCCCCCCTCCTGTGGACACCCACCATGGTGGCATTTCTGTTGCGTCTCTTGACTCCTTCTATTGTACCAAAGTGGGAATCACTTTGGTGGCCTCACAGAGCAGGCCACAGACCCACCCCACCCACCCACTTGGGACTTGCATAAACATTGTGTAAGAATTGTAATTCATTTGGACAGTAGATGTACAACTGAAGTGGATCAGCGTGAGTTATTGAGTGAGAGAGAGCGCTAATTGTCTTGACCACATCTAGCGGTCGGACCTTTCTACAGTCCAAGCATGCTGAGGCCTGCCAGCTTTTAATATTCACCTCTGGTGAATCTCAGTTTAAATGACTCGGATGTCGATTCAGTCAAATCGGATATTGATATTTTAATGATACATTGATATTTTAAAGTGGACATAAAGGCAGAGTATGCAGGCGAAGCAGTGTGGTTTGGCCTAGCGCTGGGTGGTGCAGGGTCAGCAGGATGTCTGCTAGTCCTGCAATGTTGTAAGAGGCTCTGCATTTCCCAGATCCTCTCTTACTTTCAAAGAAGGTTGTTTGAGTGCATCTGTCATAAGTCGACACTAATGGAAGTCTGTGATATCTCTGGGGTTGTGTATGTTCTCTGATGTCGGTGCATGCAGACAGTGGCCCATTTAAAAGCCTGGTTGAAGCTCTTGGGCTGTGAGGTCACATGACCCACTTTCTCTCTGTCAGACAGCAGTAGGTTTAAAACTGTCAGACACCACACTGTCTGCCCCGCTGACCAAAGCCAGAGTAAACTGGGGGCCAAGTGGAGTAATCTGCAGAGATGAGGAAGGAGTGGCCTGCACAAAAAAAATGCATGCAGACACAAGCTCACACAGAGGAACATGCACATACACACTCAGGCTCACAAACACACACACACACACACACACACACACACACACTCACACGCTCACAGAGGTGCACACGCATGCGTGCATTATATTACATTATTGTCATTTAGCAGACGTTCATACATGCAGTAAATTACAGCTGTATCCATTTGTACAGGTGGGCATTTACTGAGGCACTTGTGGGTTAAGTACCTTGCCCAAGGGTACATCAGCAGTGCCTCAGCAGGGAATCGAACCAGCGACCTTTCAGTTACAAGCCCTGCCCCTTAGCTTCAATGCCATGCTGCTGTCTCATGCACACAAAACCATGCACACACGTTCTCAACATCACTTACACAATCACACGCACACGCACATGCACACGCACACGCACACGCACACACACACTCTCACACACAGACAGACAGACACAGCCAGTGACAGCCAAATCCCCTCAGGAAGATTAGGTCTGCCTATGTTCCACTGCAGGGGATCGGGGGGGGGGGGGGGGGGGGGGGTGCAGCTGGTTGCAGCCGGGCGGCCAGCGACCTACACACGCACGCACACGCACTCTCACCTGGCACTCCGCTGCTCCCCTGGGAGCCTGTGACCCAGCCATAGCATTCGGTTTAGAAACCAGTGACACGTCTGATGATGACGACTTTCGTTTGAAACGTTCATCCCAGACATTTTGCTTGTTAAATGAACTGTTTCCTAAACTAGCAGGACTAATTCATTCCCTCTGGTGAGAAATGGCCTGAAAGTTTTGCCGTTCGGCTTCTGGTGGAAATGAGTTTCCATGTGTCATTTTGGATATTTAAATTTTCAGTTTTCATCTATTTCAATTCTTCAGATATTTTCATAGAATGAAAGTTTCAGTTAAGACATGAGCAAGCTTTTTCTGGTGATGGCTGTAGTATGCATATATGTGTGAGATTATGCAAGTTTCAGTATTTTTGCAGAGCAGTGACCAAGATAAAGTCTCACAGTAAGCCTCATGCAAAATCTCAACCAATCGCAGCAGCAGTGGTTGTGTCCTGTTGGCAGATACAATTTATGAAAATGGGTTTGAATGCTGTGGTCATATGGTTTGAATGCTGTGCTTATGAAGTAATAGATTTCACACCCATCTCGAATTTAATGAGGCTGATTCCCCAGTTTCGTAATCCTGTGATCTGTTACATCTGATCTCACCAGGAAAAAATGTGGCATCTGTAAGAAGAGCTGGATCTGCTCAATGCAGCTGCCTGGAGTAATGTATTAGTTATAGCTTTTAGATATGTGATCGAATAGCCGGGGAGCCTGTTGGCTAACAAGCCTTTCAAGGTTGCACATTAGCCTTTCGGGCTAACAGCTTCGGAGCGGAGTGTAACTGATGTACTCTCGCGTTGTCGGTAATGAGCGGAGCAGAAAGGTGGGACTTCCCCATATGGGACGATCTCTCTGTGATTGGTCCCTCGAAATTGATTGTGTTCAGTCTGCGGCCATTACGTGAAATCTAGAGCGAGCCTTCAAAGGCGACTCGTTGTGTAAGCCGTGTTGCGTAAGAGAAGGGAAAAAAAAACGAGAAAGTGTAACACTGAGCTGAGATTAGACGCTTAACGTCAGGGACAGATTTCATTGCAGATAGGTTGTGTCTGGGTCCTTGTCTCTACTCGCCGGGAGCTTGCGTCTCCACCAATTCAAGACCAGCCAAAAAGTAAATATGTGTCACATCGCTGCTCCCCAAAGTCTAGAGTATCCTGATGCATTCTGGGGAAAGTAGACCTGATTAATTTCCCCAGTTCATACAGCCCATAAGAGCTGCAGCTTACATGTGTCGTGTATATATGAATGTCATAAATTGTCTGAAAGTGGAAAGTTATGCAGACAATGTCCTTCTCTGCTGATATATGCTGCATAAGTCCTAGTTAGGTTAGGTGAAGTTCCTAGTGAGGTTAGAGCGTAGCATATAAGAGCAGAGAAGGTGTTTATATGCTATGTAAGTCTAAGCTTGTAGTGAGGATGGGATTCGATGCAAAAGCACGGTTTGTCATTTTTTGTTTTTTTCTGCATGTATCTAGTTGCAAAAGCTTTTAGTACGACACTTCAACGCGACAGAATAGATACAGTCAGAGCATATGGACGTAGCTACAGTGTTTTAAAGGTAAGAGCAGATGGTGTGGCTCCCTGTTTACACTTCCTGAACAGCAGGAAAGGAGCAATGCATGCTGGGTACACAGAACTGACCCATCCCTGACCCCCCCCTCTGTCCCCCCCCCCACAGATGCCCATGGGTGACACGGACGTGGCGCTGTCTCCCGCCCAGATGGAGGAACTCCAGCGGAGCCCCTCAGCCTCCTCCACCTCTGCCTCCTCCTGCCCCTCCTCTCCCTCCAGCTCCTCCTCCTCGTCCTCCTCCTGCTTCAGCCACCTGCAGCATCAGCGGTGCCGCTCGGCCGGCCCCGGCAGCCCCGGCAGCAGCAGCAGCAGTGACGGCGTGCGGGGCGGCAGCCCACCGCTGGGCGTCATCTCCGAGGGCGTGGCAGAGATCGGCCCGCTCATCGACCCCGAGGTGGCCAGGAGGGCCTGCCAGGAGGTGCTGCAGAAGGTCAGGCTCCGCGAGGGCGAGGAGGCGCGGCCGGCCCTCGGGATCCGCGAGGAGGAGGGGGGCGAGGGCGAGGGGAGGCCGTCCCCGGGGGCGGGGCGGGGGCAGACGCGGGGGGGCGCAGCCAAGCAGTCCTGGCTCCTGCGGCTCTTCGAGTCCAAGCTCTTCGACATCTCCATGGCCATCTCCTACCTGTACAAGTCCAAGGAGCCAGGCGTGCAGGCCTACATCGGCAACCGGCTCTTCAGCTTCCGGGACGAGGACGTGGACGTGTACCTGCCGCAGCTGCTCAGCATGTACGTGCACATGGACGAGGACGTCGGGGACGCCATCCGGCCGTACGTGGTGCACCGCTGCCGGCAGAGCATCAGCTTCTCGCTGCAGTGCGCCTGGCTGCTGGGCGCCTACTCCTCCGACATGCACATCTCCACCCAGCGCCACTCGCGCGGCAGCCGGCTCCGAAAGCTCATCATGTCCGAGGAGCTGAAGCCCGCCGGGGGCCACCGGCCGCCCCCACGCCGCGACCCCGCCCCGCCCCCCTGCCCCCCCGCGGCCGAGCCCTGCCTGTCCCCTTCCAAGCGCACCCACCAGCGCTCCAAGTCGGACGCGGCGGCCAGCGTCAGCCTTGGCGGCGGTCTGAAGAGAACGGCCAGCAACCCCAAGGTGGAGAGCAGCCAGGAGGAGGTGAGGGCCGCCTGGTCACCCCCCCAGCCACAGCCTCGCAATTCATTACACTACATTACACTATATTACGCTACATTACACTACATTACATTACACTTCATTATATTACATTACATTACATTATATTACACTTCATTATTATTGTCATTTAGCAGACACTCTTAACCAGAGCGACTTCCATAGGTTACAGTACTTATATTTACATTTACATTTATTCGTTTGGCAGACGCTTTTATCCAAAGCGACTTACATAGGTTACAGTTCTTTACAATGTTATCCATTTATACAGCCGGATATTTACTGAGGAAATTCTGGGTTAAGTACCTCACCCAAGGGTAAAACAGCATTTCCCAAGCAGGGAATCAAACCAGCAACCTTTCGGTTAGAAGCCCTGCTCCTTAGCAGTCTGCCACACTGCCGCCCCAGGGGCATGGACCGTGTGCGGGCAGAACCGCTGCCCCTCTGCCGCACGGCAGGGTCCAGCGCGTCACAGTACATCGTCTGTTGTTGAGCAATACTTTATGCATTGTGCGACAGTATGTTTTCCATTGTTCGGCAGTGCTTGGGCCATTATAGAGCAGTACAGTGCCTATTGTGCTACAGTACACTGACCGTTGTATAGCAGCACATTGCCTGTTGTGGAGTAATACAGTCACCCATTCACATTTTTTGTGTGTGTGTTACGCTGACTAGTGTAACTGCAGCCCCTATACGATCTTTTGTCTGTTCTCGTCCAAAGACAGCTTTTAATATTGGATAGATATAGAAATATGGTAAATGCTAATGTCTTTCATGAAATTCAGAACTCTGGGCAGTTATTTTAGATGGGTGTGTAAGGGGTCCCTGTGTCAGATCACACTCATGTTCAGATCACAGTCCAGGCAGGTCGCTGAACACCACAGGCCTCTGCTCACTGCTGTAAAAGCAGGCTGTTCTCTGCTTGTGGTCAGGGAGGGAGGTGTGTAAGGATGTCTTTGCCACTTTGGTTTGTTTGGTTTTGAATGGAGTTCAGATGTGGGGGAGGTGGGTGTGTGGCATCTGTTTGGTTGCTTTCTGTGGGTCCCGCCTCCATTGTCAAGTGGAAGAGGTCACAGCCTGGAGTCACTGTGGGGCCGGGGGGGATGGAGGGGGAGGGGAAGTGAGAGGGGGAGGGGAGTGGGGGCTTTTAGGAGGAGTTGGAGAGGGGAAGGGTGGGGGGTTTTTTGAGAGATGGGGAGCGCCTGGGTGGAGTGGCCAGCTGTCAGCCAGCAGGAGTGTAGTGTGAGTCCAGCTGGCTCTGTGTGCTATGCAAGTGTGCTCACCACTGTTTTTGTGTCTGTGTGAGTTTGTGCACTTGTGTGTGGAATGTGTGTGTGTGTGTGTGTGTGCGTGACACCTAATTAGGTGCACTTTGCACTCATTTTTTTGCCATTTGACATATGCTCTTATCCAGAGTGACTAGCAGGCTGAAGTGTCTAAGACCGGTGCCTGTGTGTGCGTGCGTGTGTGTGTGTGTGTGTGTGTGCGTGTGTGTGTGTGCGCACGTGTGCGAGCTCCTCATTATACACACTAAAACACGGGGCACTCGGGAGTGTTGCGGGGAAAGTGCTTGGTTGGACGCAGCTGCTGGCTTGGTAGGTGGTTGGTACGTTGAACCAGCTTCTTGGTTTTTTTTTTTTTTTGGTTTTACTTTCTTCAAATACTTGCTGACTACTTTCCAGGCCGATGAAAATGTATTGCATGCTCCAATTGGACGTGCGTGTCAAATGATGCTGTAAGATGGTCGTAAAGTTGAGTACAGATGATTTTCCGTGAAACAGTCTTCCGTGGGTCCTGCTGTAGGGGCGAGACTCCCAGCTCCCTGGGAGGGGCAGCCTGCTACAGAGGGGGTCAAAGGTCAGAATACTGAACACAGAGAGGAGGGAAGTAGAGTAATCTTCAGTACAGCTGCGTGTGACAGGCGGGTGGGTGTGGCGCAGCCTCATCGGCTCTCCTCCCTCTCCCTGGAGGTGAGAGCGGGGAATCCGAGTGTTGGGGCGTCGTGAGAACAGGAGGGATCGTTCCTCCGCGCGGCTCGGCCTCCTCCTCCCTTTTCCTCTACGCGTGACGCTGGCGGGTCGCCCATCTGCCCTGCTGCTGCATCTGTCTCTCCCTCCCTCTCTCTCTCTCTCCTCTCTCCCTCACTCCGCAGATATCCTCCCATCTCTCGCTCTCGCTCTCCTTTCCCTCTCCAGCTGTGTCTTTAATCCCTCTCTCCACCCTTGCTGTTGGCTGTTTGGAGCATCACTGTCTCTCCCTCCCGCTCTCAGATCTGCCTTCCCTTCTTCCTGAAGTGTCCCTTTTTTCACCTTCACAGTCTGTGTCCCCCCTGGATCACTCACTGGCGCTCGCCGTCCTCCCCCTCTTCAGAACTGTTGTCGGCGAGCAGAGTACAGTGAACGGGCCCATCGGCAGGGTGGTGGTGTCGCAGCGTTCGCGGCCATCAGCGGGCCGACCGTGATCGCCACCGCCGCCACCTGCTGGAGGCCGGCCAAGCTGCGTGTGCTCAGAGTGAAAAGTTCAGCTTTGAGCTGTGCTCGGCTGGCAGGGTGAAGCTTGTGGGAAAGTCAGTGTAAGGATGGCTTTTTGCCAGTGTGACTCAATGGCTGGGCTGTAGCTGGTATCCTGGCGTGATGTCACAATACCGAGAGCAGCAGACGACTGAAGGTCAGGCCTGCGCAATTCAACCTGCTTGGCTTTTACTGCCTGTGATGTCATCAACAATAAACAGTCAGCTGACTTAGCAGTTCATTGTGATGTCAACAGTGATGGACAAATACATCATACCTGCAGACCCAGTGTCACCACTAAGAGTGGACATACAGGGACATTATTACACTGCCCTGGATCTTCAGTAGACATCATATCTCCCATACAGATCGCAGGAATAGCCTCACCCAGCACGCCTTTCAGAGGGGGTGTACTGGGCTGTGATTTACACACCTACAGAGATAAGGTGTCTGTGTTTGTATTGGGGTTCGTCACAGCGATGTGGGCTTTGCGTTCACACTAACCTATGGTAACCTATTATAAACCCCCCTCCCTCACACATTTCCTCATTCTACTCTCGATGACTAATGTTATGTTCTCCATACATCTCCCTTGTGCTGACCTGTCGCCACAGCAACAGTTTACCTTGAAGGGGGATGGGAGGTAGAGGTGGGGTGAGGGGGTGGGGGGGTTGTTCATATGGGAGCCTGGTGTTTGCCAAAGGACAGAGCTGAGTCAGTCATGACGAAATGTGAAGCATGAAGCTTTTATCTGGTTTGTTTACTCACTTTCTCATTATTGTGGGTTGCGTAGAGTGCATACAGCTGGAGCAGCAGAAAGAGCCGGAGCCCAGGTACAGAGCAGCCATTAGCACCGTAAACGAGCGCCTTGCTGAGAAGCAGGGCTCAGACGGGAGCGCACTGCAGCCTTTGTGTTTGCATGGCCGTTGTGCTGATTACTCTGTTACTGTCTGCTTCAGTCTTGCAGCCTGTTTGCTGGTGGCAGTATATCACTCCAGATTGTAAAAGGAGGTTTTAACACTGTTCTGGATGAAGCAGAGCCTCTTTACATTACACTATTGTCATTTATCAGATGCTTTTATCCAGAGCGACTTAAGCAGATTACAGTTATTTTTACGTGTTATCCATTTATACACCTGGATATTTACCGAAGCAATTTTGGGTTAAGTACCTTGCATACGGGTACAGCAGGAGTGCCCCAGCGGGAAATCGAACCAGCAACCTTTCGGTTTTGAGTCCTGCTCCATGCCTCTGTGCTAAACTGCCGCCCAGAGTGTAGCATCTTTACTTAGATGTGCAGGTAGATGATCTCTCTCCAAATCTGCTGAGATTAACATGGTGGGTTCATCTAGAAAAGTCTAATTTTTAACTGTGACTACAGCCAGCTCCCTTTAATTGCATACTCTGTTGTAAAGCATGCTATGTAGCTGGTCCTGTTTTAATCTCTAATTATTTCTGGTAATGTGTTGACTCTGGTTAAGCGCATGGTGTCACAGCAGCCTTGAGCGCATACCGTTATCAGGAGATAGCTAATGGAAGTTAACATGCAACCCCTGAGGTGTGAACAGCATGTAGCATAGGTCACACAGCTGGGCTGGCCTTATCAGCACAGACACCTCACCTGGAGCTGGGCTTTAATCTGATTGGTCGACCGCTGAGCAAACAGTTGCCCAATCAGATCTCGTCAGGGTCTTCAAACACTTATCATGGAAGCTGCAAACCAGCTAATGGAAGGAGTGGTTTTCCCCTTTGTGTGTGCGTGGGTGCGCGTGTGTGGGTGCGTGTGTGTGTGTGATTTTGGCTGGATGCGTTCTCTCATTTCCCCTTTCCATCCCCACATCTGAGAGTCAGTGTAGCGAAAGGGCCACCTGTTCACCCAGAACACTCATTACTGTAATGCAGTTGAGTCACTTTCTACTGTCAGGTGTTTTCCATCCAAACACTGACATTTTGTCCAGCAGTTGTTGGCTGAGATTTGAGCCTGTACGTTAAACACGGTGACCGTGGCCAAAATGTAACACAGATTTCTTTTTCTTTCTTTCTGATTACTACTGCACTGTGCAACTGATTCCGCTGCTCCAGAATTGCTGCTGTTTAATCCAGCATTTGCAGAGACCCAGTAGAACTCGTAGGCCACATCCATAGACACACATCTGTTCTGTTGTTCGATGATCACAGAGTCCAGCTTGGTGCGCTGGTAGTGTGCTGTTACTCATCTCGCTACTCATTTAGCGGAGACTCTTAGCCAGGGTGACTTACATAGGTTACAGTTTTACTTATTATCCATTTATATAGCTTTATATTTACTGAGGCAATTCTGGGTGAACTACCTTGCCCAAGGATACAGCAGCAGTGCCCCTTGGGGGAATCGAATCAGCGGTTATAAGCCCTGCCTCTTACCACTATGCTACACTGCCCCCACCACATGCAGGGTACCTGGTTTTACAGCGCTTGGGCGTGTGTGTGACACTCACATCTCTGGCGTCCTTCTTTCGGCCATGTTGGAGTGTCAGAGGAGAACGTGAGCAGCCTGGGGTGACGTAAGTGTGGCGTAATCCCCTAAGGTGAAAACTGCGTCTGGCACGGGGGTACCTGTCCTCTCTGTCAGAGTAAGAGCGTCTCTGCTTGTGGGCTCCCCATGAGGGTGCTACAGAGCTGAGAAACCCCTGACTATGGGCCCCACACAAGCAGTTTGGGACTTAACCCAGAGAGATCCTCTTGGCCACTGAGAGTACAGGACAGGAAGCCTGGAGTTCCTCTCTTAAAGGTCTTATTCCTTACTGAAAAAAATGAGGGACTGACTTATTTTTTTCTGAAGAAGCTACTTGTGATCACTTAACTTATCTGTAATTATTTACTTCAGAAGTGAGTTGAATGTGTTTGTCTTCCACTGTGGAGCTGCCACTGTTTCCCCGCCCCTGTGATGTCAGTCTGTTCTGGGAACACTGGGCAGCCCACTGCGTTAACTCAAAGCCGCGCATGTTTGGAGAGGCTAGTGGTGTGCCCAGAGGGACCTGGGGAACTTCTAGCTAGCTTGCCAAACACAGCGAAATAGCAGAGTGTGGTTAGATAGCTAACTGCCACTCTGCGTTCAGTTCAGCTGCTCACAGTGTGGGGCTGGAGCCAGTCAGTGTGGGGAAGAGTGACACTGACTCATTTCCAGGGCTCCCAGTGCAGATGGGGAGACCTCACTTTACTTGCTGTTTTATTCTGGTGAAACAGTGGCGGACATCATCGGGGAACGCTTTACAGCAGTTTCATGAACGGCTCCTTTTATCGGCTCATTGTTAGTCAGCGCCGCTGTAGAGAACAATGGCTTTAAGTGAGGGAGAAAGGATGGAAGCCACCCCACACACCCCAGCGCTGCATAATGGTGAGCACCACAGTGGGAGGGTGGGTGAGTAAGAGCTGGAAACAGAGGGTACCATAAACTGAATATCCTTGGAACGGTCCATTTCTCTTGTGTGTGGGGGGGGTTGGGGGGGGTGGGGGGCGGACAGGGAGGAGGGACATACAATTCTGGAACGGACAGCACATTCCACCCTCCCCAGCAGATCTCCTGGTGTGAAAATCGGCGCATAGCAGATGGTTAGCCACGCTTGGTCCCCGTCATGGCCAGTGCGTCGTGTGCGCGCGCGCGGGGGGGGGTTGGGGATGGCGTGGGTGTAAAAATCACAGCGTGTCCTGTTTTTCTCCCCCCTTCCCTGCTCCTGCGCTTCACCCTCCTTTCACAGGGGCTGAGCGACAGCACCGAAAGCCTCCAATCAGAGACTGGTACAGTAAGTCCTGCCCGCCGTGCATCATGGGATGTCGGCTGTCCTCTGTCACAGCCGATGCAATCTGCCTCTGTCTCGGGATCAAACGGCGTCTGCTGGTGTGACCAGGAGCGAATCCAAACTTTGGCCCTTCCAAACTCCTGCCGGCACTTTCCCAAGATGCAGATAAAGTTAAAGCGGCTGAATGCCATCTGCACAAAAGGGGTTTTTTTTGGCCATAGTTCTGATTCGTCCTGGGGCACATGCAGTCTCTTCCTTTTTGATTTCAAAAGCAATCAGTTACTGTTTGCCTCGAGTTTGCAGCTCAAGTTTTAGGGCTTTTTTTGTCTCTTTTATAGACCTTTATTTTAATCAGTGTTCCATGAGGAAGTGACCCCAACTCCTCCTCTGTAAATACTGAGTTTCCTTACACAGAACCTGTGCATTTCCACAGCAGGGGATGCTGGGAATTTCCTACAGACTCGATGGCAAACGGAACACAGTGTTGCTATGGTAATCGGGCGTGTGAGGGTGTCTGCTTTCGGAGGATCTGGGAGGATGATGAGGGGCTCGTGTTACTGTGAGGAAGATCTCCTGCTGTAAGACCCAGACTCAGGTAGACCCCAAGGATGACCCCCAACAGCAAATTGTGATGGGTGTTGTCTGGGATCTGATTAATTTAATATGGGAGAAACCTCATATCGTTCAGTGTCTGATTGGTTTAATACAGGAGCATTCTTGTATAGTCCACTATCTGATCTGTTTAACATGAGAGGATTCTAATATTTCTGACTGTTCAAAATAGTGAAAAGTAGGAACCAGTCTTTAAAAGAAGGCCTGTTTCTTTCTTTGCCTTGTTTCTTTCTATACATGGCGGTGGAAAAGAGATGGTCCCCAGCTCTAAGCTTGGGACACTACAGTCCTCTGAATGGAAGTGTTTTTATAGCCTGAGGAGCTTCTTTTGAGCCGGGAACAGATTGCAGCACCTGAACACAAGCAACGGGAGGAAGTGAATCTGTATTTGGTTAAGGAGGGAAAACCGCAGGGCTACCGCAGAGAGAGAGAGAGTGAGTGAGTGTGTGTGTCTGTGTGTGTGTGTGTGTGTGTGTGTCTGTGTGTGTGTCTGTGTCTGTGTCTGTCTGTCTGGTGTTTATGGCTGTGCTGAAGGTGGTTTAGATAAACACCAGGGTTTCAGTGTGACAGATTAGGCCTTGAGTTCTGATAAGGAGTGTAATTTTCGGCTTGATTCATGTCCTTGAACCAATGAGTTTTCTCCCCACTCCCATTTTCCCCTGTGATTCAGTAATTCTAAGTAATTCAGCCTCTGTCTATCAGCTTAATTGGGTTTAATATACTTGTTGATTTTACTTGAGTATTTAATTGTCATTGTGAAAACATTGTAGGAAAAAAAGTGATGGCAAGTAGCCAAACTATGATATCTGGAAAGGTGTTATCAGGCTCATTTGTGATTATTGAAGAATGTGGACCTCCTGTCTCCTGTGTGGACATTGGCCTTCAGCATTGCAGGGCTGTATAGCTGCCCTGATTGGCTCTCAGGCTCTGGGTTATGAGAATTGCGTATCGGAGCGGAGATCAGGTTTGACTGGTGACGCAGAAAGGGTGTGCACTCTTGTTTGGCCCGGTGTAGCCCAGGCCAGCCAGGTTAGAGTAATGTGCCACGTCTACATCAGGAAGCCCTGCTACAGAAAGCAGAGTTGCGTAACGGCTTTAAACGGTGACGTCTTTGGAATGCAAATTGCATGTTGCACACAAAAATAAAAATTTCATATGTGAATTTAACCATATTTTAAATTGTATGTAAAATATTTTATGTATTTTATTAAAACTCAACAAGGTGGTTGATATACTGTTAGACATACCCTACAGTTCCACTTATTTTTAGATTTTACTCCTGAATTTATTGCTGTTGTTATTTTGGTCTTCAGTGCATCAGAAGTGCCGTTTAAGCAAGCTTATCTTTTTATATAAAGAAAATGATGAGCCAAGATGAACATAACTTATCATTGTAATATTCTTACGTTGCTATTTCTGATGAAATACTGAAGGACCATTGTCATAAACGATAAAGAATTTTTCGTGGGGCTTTGTGTGTTTTTGTGCATTCTTATATGGGCTGGTGGTGGTAATGGTTCCGTGTACGACAGACAGGAGGTTGAAATGTATTGTGGGAAGCTGTAGTGTGCAGTGGGTGTGTAGACTGAGTGTTAGAGCGTGACGGCACACGCAGCCACTCTGCCCTTGCGCTGTGTCACACCCACACGCTTAGCGCTAATCTCCCCGTATTCCAGGCAGCGGTATAGGTGCTCGTTTTCCGGAAACACTTCTAACAGTGCCACCTGCTGTCCTTTTGTACTAGTAAATAATAATACATTTTATTCGTTCATCGCTTTGCTGTACTCTCAAGGAGACCCTAAAAATTTGAGCCACCCCAAATTTTGGCAGCCATTTGCAATTGAAAAACAATGACACCAACATTGTTGTTGATGTAGCAAAATCTCGTGTGGTGAATAATTTTGTCCTCCCAGACCCAAATAGCATTTACTCAGTAGTTCCGTACAGGTGTGCTGTGGTCAGAAAGTGGCCCATCCCTGATCTGAAAAGCTTCTCGTGTCTGTGGTGTGAGTGTTGTTTCACATGCTCAGTGTGAGTGTTGGTTCTGCCGGGTTGTGTCATGCGCTGGCGTGGAACTGATTTGCTGTCATGGGACAGGCTGGAGGGTGTTGCGAGGGGCCAGGTGGTGGGGACGTAATTGGGGAAGTGTTGCGCTTAATCCCCCATTGTGCTGCGATAATGAAGTGTTTTCTTCCTCTCGCTTTCGTCACGAAGAGGAACACTGAACTCTGTGGGAAGCAACCACCGCACTGTGCCTGTGGTTCCTGCGTTGTGACCTTCTCTCTCTCTCTCCCCCTCTCCCTCTCTCTCCCTCTCTCTGTCCTTCCCTCACCTCTCCCTCTGTCTCTCTCTCCGTCCTTCTCTCCCTCTCCCTCTCTCTCCCTCTCTCTCCCCTTTTCCCGTTGTCCTTGTATTTCTTGTAATCTGTGTACCTCATCTTACCCTCTCTGTACTCTCTGTGTGTGTGTCCTGATTTTCCCTCCTCTCCCTGCCTGTTGGCACACACTCCGTCCCCCCCCATGTTCCAACACTCCTCTCTCAATCCCGCCCTGTGCGACCCCCCCCCCCCCCAGCCGGTTCGCCTGACCCCCCAGCGGGAGTTCATGAAGTCCCTGATGGGCATCGGGAAGCGCCTGGCCACGCTGCCCACCAAGGAGCAGAAAACGCAGCGGCTGATCTCCGAGCTGTCGCTGCTCAACCACAAGCTGCCCGCCCGCGTCTGGCTGCCCACCGCCGCCTTCGACCACCACGTGGTGCGCGTGCCCCACACCCAGGCTGTCGTGCTCAACTCCAAGGACAAGGTGAGCAATGCAGTGCCTGTAGGGCTACCCTACGTTGGTCCGGGAGGGCCCCAGTGCCTGTAGGGCTACTTTGCACTGGACCTGGAGGGCAGCAGTGTCTGAAGTTTTGCAAGCTGGCCAGACTTTTAACCACCTAATTCTGTTATTTTGATTGGGCAAATGTAACTTCCCCAACCCTATTTCTGACAGTCAGTGGGTTAATTAGGGCAAAGAGACTACAGTAAGAGAAACAATGAATATATGTGCAGAAGTGTGTGTTTGTATGTGTTCACGTGTTATATATTTTATTTGTATATATTTACTCTTTCGTTGGCAGGATTTGGTGATTTTACACTGAATTTGTTTGACTTAATTCTCATAAATCCCGCTCGTATGAAGACTCAGTGTACCAGTGAGGGTGTGAGCCGCGAACGCGTGCTGTTTGTCCCCTGCCAGGCTCCGTACCTGATCTACGTGGAGGTGCTGGAGTGCGAGGGCTTCGAGACGTCTAGCGTGCCCGCGCGGATCCCGGAGGCGCGTATCCGCTGCACGCGCTCGGCGGAGAACCTTCCGGACTGCGGCATCACGGCCGAGCAGCGCGCCGGCAGCTTCTCCACCGTGCCCAACTACGACAACGACGACGAGGCCTGGTCGGTGGACGACATCGGCGAGCTGCAGGTGGAGGTGAGACTAGGAAACCTGGGGATACGTCCGCTCGGGGAGTTTAACCACGGGCTCCTGAGCGACTGCTTGCTGTTAACATAGTTTGTCCAACTGAAGTTTAACAGCGGGTTACGTTTCTTTACCCTTGTATGTAATTTGGTGCAAGCGCTAATTTGTGACTTGAAGCCCGTATTTTGCCCTGCCTCTTTGTCCCTCTAACACACATGGACACAGTGACACAGCCCTTGTTCACCTCAATAATCACCACATCCAGTCTGCGTCTGCATTCTGTCTCATGGACCACAAATAACAATAATCGCATCAACGCGCGCATTCTCGTGCCAGCGAGCTGCCCGCAAACAAATGCGCCTCCTGCTGCGCCGGCGTGTCCGTTCACACGTCCTCCCACGCTCACACACACACACACACACACACACACACACGTGTGCCATGTGATCGTGCGCTGTCACACACACCCACACCGGGTGCTCATTGGCCGCTGTCCATCCAGTCTGTATGGCTCCGCCCACCATGTGGGACTGCCGTGCCGCTCCTACGGACTTCCGGTTCCGCCACGTCTCTGAGCCTACCCACAATCCCCCCTGCTGATGAAGCTGGCTGAAGGAGGCAAGCCTGATTCCAGCTCAGCGGGAATTTCTCCTCCATTTCCCACAGTGCTCAGGGGAGGTGAATGGACTATGTGTTTTGAGCGCCCCCTGGTGGCTGTACAGTGATCTCCCCGTGTGCTGTCTCTGCAGCTCCCAGAGATCAACACCAACAGCTGTGACAACATCTCCCAGTTCTCTGTGGACAGTCTCACCAGCCAGGAGAGCAAAGAGCCCGTCTTCATCGCCGCCGGCGACATCAGGTACAGTGACATCACAGCAGCCCATGTCAGAACCATGTCACATGTGCCTTAAGAGGAGTCTAATTGGATTGATGGTAACACAGAGAAAGTAATAATGTAATTTTGGCAGTGTTTTTGACAATGTCAGGATGCGAATTTAAAAGCCTGTAGTATAGGCAGTATACTTACTTTTTCTATCCTGTCACCTGTCCCCCTGTTTGTGTGTACAGGAGGCGTCTGTCCGAGCAGCTGGCCCACACCCCCACCACATTTCGGAGAGACCCGGAGGACCCCTCAGCGGTGGCTTTGAAGGAGCCCTGGCAGGAGAAAGTCCGGTGAGTGTCACTAGGAGGGGACCTGCTGAGTGAAGCATTTCCATGGGGTTCACTGTTAAATCCTAACTGACATTAGCTTCATCAGTACTGTGACCCTGATGTGTGGTAAAGGCAGTGTTTGGGTACTGCCAGTGGACTGGTGTGTGGGTCACAGTGTGACTGCTCTCTCTCCTCCTCTCCGCCCCAGACGGATACGGGAGGGCTCGCCCTACGGCCACCTCCCAAACTGGCGCCTGCTCTCGGTCATCGTCAAGTGCGGGGACGACCTGCGTCAGGAGCTGCTGGCCTACCAGGTGTTGTGCCAGCTGCAGGTAACGTCGCCTTGAATAAACAAAACTCAGTGTGTGGTTTGTATGTCCATCACTTTTTAGGTCCTTAAACTCTCCCTCTGTGTCTCTCGTCCCCTCCAGTCTATCTGGGAGCAGGAGAGGGTTCCTCTCTGGATCAAGCCGTATAAGATCCTGGTGATCTCGTCGGACAGCGGGATGATCGAGCCGGTGGTGAACGCTGTGTCCATCCACCAGGTGAAGAAGCAGAGCCAGCTGTCCCTGCTGGACTACTTCCTCCAGGAGCATGGGAACTACACCACCGAGGGCTTCCTCACCGCCCAGCGCAACTTTGTACAGAGCTGCGCCGGCTACTCCCTCATCTGCTACCTGCTGCAGGTGAAGGACAGGTGAGACAGGCCTCAACACATCTCCAGTCTCACCTCACCCCCCCTTTCTCTGTCCTATCTCCTCTCCCCCAGCCTCCATCTCACTCCTCTCCCTTTCTCACCTTCAGTCTCTCTCCCTCCCCTTGCTTCACACTCCCTCCTTCTCTCACTCTCCCCTCCCCTATTGTCTGTGTTGCTTTCTGCTATTCTTCAGGCACCTGCCTTTCTTCACTCTTCTCCATATCATATATGTCTCTTTCTCTCTCTCTCCCTCTCTGGTCTCTCTCTGGATCTGTCTCCCCCTCTGTTTTCTCTCTTTCTCTCTCTCACTCTCTGATCTCTCGCTTTCTCTTTGTCTCTCTCTCTCTGGTCTCTCTGTTTCTCTCTCCCTCTGATGTCCCTTCTCTCTCACCGCTCTCAAAATGTCTCCCTCACGTGTACAGACACAATGGGAACATCCTGTTGGACTCTGAGGGCCACATCATCCACATCGACTTCGGCTTCATCCTGTCCAGCTCCCCCCGCAACCTGGGCTTCGAGACGTCAGCCTTCAAGCTCACCAGCGAGTCTGTGGACGTGAGTGCGAGTTCAGATCCTTAGACCAGCAAAGAGATAGTAAGACACCTGGAGCGGATTACATGGGTGCCCTGTTCTGGACACACCTGGATTTCTGACAGGGTCAAGTGACATGTAGCGCTATTCTGTGTGGAGATACCAGCACTTCACTTCAGTTTTCATACAACATGCTTATCTAATTGAGGCTTGAGGCTGATTTTCAGTTTAGTGAAATAAATCGGTAAATGTCTGAAAACAGTCACCCGGTGTTGAGTTGGGCGCACCAAGCACACATTGAACCTCTGGTGGTGGATTTAGAAACGGCCACAATGTCAGGCAAAACCCCTCTGAATTCCTGAAGACCAATAATATAAGTGTTAAATGGGAAGGATTCTGAGGTCTGAGGTCTGAGGTTAGCTGTTGTGGCTGCTTTGAGGGGTGTTTCAAGGGCTGTAGGTTTTAAAAGTATAACAGTTAAGGTAGCATTACTGAGATGCTGAATGGTTTCAGGTCGTGGATGGTGTGATATTTTCACATGGTATAAGAGCGGCTCATCAGTAAGCGTGCGCGCATGTGGTCACTCTGTCTCGGCAGTGTGCTGTTCTGGTAATGAGCTGATCCCATAATTGAAAGGTTGCCGGTTTGATACCCCGCTGGTGCACTGCCATTGTAGCCATGGGCAATTGCCAGAGTAAATATCCAGCTATACAAATGGATATTTAAAAAAAGTCACTCAGGATAAAAGCATCTGTAATGTAACGTAATGTCTCCTCCCCCTTTCACAGGTAATGGGTGGTCTGGATGGCGACATGTTCATCTACTACAAGATGCTGATGCTGCAGGGTCTGATTGCCGCCCGGAAGCACATGGAGAAGGTGGTGCAGATCGTGGAGATCATGCAGCAAGGTACAGACCCTATGCCGATCTGGTCGGGCACATGAAAATGCTGTGTTAAAGTATGTTAAAGTCTTTTACCCACTCAGCTTTCTAACTGCAAAGAAGGCATTTCCTTGGCAGATGCAGGTATTGCTGTAGGGTGTGCTGTTTTAGCCAGTGCTGGAAGAGCTTTCATTTTGAAGGGACAGTGTGCTGCTATGCAGATGGAATATTTTCCATTTTTTAAATTTCTTTTTTTCATATCAGGTTCATCTTTATTTAATGTTGTTGAAAATGAGCGCTCCCCTTTCAGACTTCTCCAATGGTTTGACATGGACAGCGTTATTAGAGTTTTTTGGGGGTACTTTTCATGAGTGAATATGCCATATAAAAACACGTTTGCAAGTTCTGTGATTAGTGTAAGTCTGGAGGTGGACATTTTAATCGTTGTGTGTTTGTTTAAACACATTGTAGCCTCTCCAGGATAAATCAGGTCTGTATTCTC
The DNA here is from genome assembly GCF_013368585.1 of Megalops cyprinoides. NCBI lineage: Eukaryota > Metazoa > Chordata > Actinopteri > Elopiformes > Megalopidae > Megalops > Megalops cyprinoides. Next base: position 4,137,037 of record NC_050603.1, read on the forward strand.
TCTGTCCCTCCGGAGGCAGCAGTGTAGCATAGTGATAAGGAGCAGAACTCGTAACCGAAAGGTTGCAGGTTCAATTTCCCGCTGGGGCACTGCTGCTGTACCCCAGGGTACTAAACCCTCAATTGCCTCAGTAAATATCAAGCTGTATAAATGGATAACACGTAAAAAATAAAAATAAAAGCAAAAATAAAATGTAAGTTGCTTTGGGTAAGAGCGTCTGCTAAATGCCACTGATGTAATGTAATGTAATGTCCCGCTCGCAGGTTCCCACCTGCCCTGTTTCCACGGCTCCAGCACCATCCGGAACCTGAAGGAGCGCTTCCACATGAACCTGACGGAGGAGCAGCTGCAGGTGCTGGTGGAGCAGATGGTGGACGGGTCCATGCGCTCCATCACCACCAAGCTGTACGACGGCTACCAGTACATCACCAACGGCATCCTGTAAACACACGCGCGCACACACACATACACACGCGCGCACACACAGAACCGGACTCCTCTACAGACTACGGAGGCCACGCCTCCTTCTTCTGTCACCCGACACCGTGCCCGAAGCCCCTCCCCTTGGCGCTGTCATGGCTCCTCCCCTGTGAGGGAGTCGGCGTTCTCTCTGCTGCTGGGGGACCCTGCGGGAGCCCAGGGGACACGGCCGGGTCGTGCCGTCATCAACACTTCTGCTCTTGCGTACCTCTGTGCCACCGGTCACCCAGTCTCTCTCGAACCCTCCCCTCACGCCCCGTCTCCTGCCTCTGCCTCCCATCACGCATTGCAGTCGAGACGCTGCCCGGTTTCACTCGTTGCCCCCCCCCCTCCCTGTCTGCTTTCGCGGTCTGGGGGCTGTGTGCTTGCTCTGCGCCACTGCGGCCCTCTGAGTCTGGGACTGCAGCGGACGCAGGGTGACATCACAGAGCACTGGGATTCACACTGGCTGCCTTTAAGTAAACTTATTTCCATGAACTGGGACCGGTAAATTTGCCATTAGGAAGAAAAATTGCATTAATTAAACTGTTATTCCTTGGTGGTAATTCAGAAAAGACTATGGTTAGGTAATGCTTGCAAAAGTCCCATTTCTTGAAAAAAGAAACATACTGAAAATGAAATGGTCTCAATTTAATTTTATTATAGTTGTTTTATTGTAGTTTTAACCCAAACAGTGTTTTTAAGCTATTCAAGGCCCAAGCCATAATCTGTGGAGACTGAGTTTCATTTGTAAAGCGCTATGCATTGAAAGTAGTCTCATTTTAAAGCTTTTAGCGTACTACACATCTATACTGGGTGGCTCTTGCATATGTATGTTTTAATCCCTGAGGTAGTAAGTACGTAAGGTGTCATTTCAGTTGCAGGCTTTGCCTAATGCAAAGCTCCAGGTCCCTGTCCTGGCAGGAGGATTGCCTTGTAGCCCAGTGTAGGCGTCCCCCATACCGCCAGGCCTTAAGCTCCAAATCTCTGACCTATATGGGTTCCGCTTAACCTGTTGACGGAGCGTTTTGTAAACAGAGGGGCGGTGGGTCGGTGCCTCGTTCTCTGTGGACTGAAAATTCAAAGGGAAGGGAGGGGCTAGCAGGTGAAACATGGCCACACGTTCACCTTCCTACACTGCTGGGCACTGGGGTTGCCTGGGCTTGGAGAACAGGACAGGCCTGAGAGCACACGCCATTGGCCCGCTGATGACCCCTCCCCCTGGCCCTGCTCCTCCCATTTTTCAGTGAGAAGGCGGAGGAGTTTGGGGGTAGGGGGGGAGGCATTGAGGTGGACAATAATAACACTTAAAGTTTTTGAATGCCCCCTCCTTGTATGGCATTTAATGCATGTGACCAAGGGGCATGAAAGCACACAAATGCACCAGTCATTTCAAGGTAAACTGCTGCCCAGGAGGGCAGTGCAAGAACACTTACAGCATCTGCATTGGGACTGCTGTCCTTTTTACATTATGGCAAAGAACAGCACAGTGATATCAAATGGACTTGAACCTTACCTTGAACCTCTTACCCTCTCTAAGACACAAATCCACCCCCCCCCCCAACCAGAAACAAGCTGATATTTTACATATTTTAGATGTTTTTAGGAGGCAGAACTGGACTTTTGAATCGTCACGCTGACTGTGAAGCCACTAAGGAGGATCGTAATGAAGTCACTGGCGCTGAAGACAATATTGTGGAAGCGCAGTATTTCTGTGGACATTTTCTGAGGTTCCCTCATACTTGAACAAATAGGTTATGTAGCTGTGGTTTTCAAAAAAAGGAGGTAGTCAGGAGAGCAAAAAAATAACAAAAAAAGACTTTACCTTTGGATGCATCTCTCTTTCCCTTTTTTTTACTGCCTACTCCTGAGGTGCATTCTGGGAGTGAACTAAGACCTTTCTCTACCGATTCCTTCAGTGTTTGCGGTCAGAGGAGGAGAAACATCTCGGTTTGTTGGGTCAAGAGTTTTGTGGGGGGGGGGGATTTGCAATGTGTAAAAACGTCGCGGAACATTTTGAGCAACAAATCGAAATTGTTTCTGCACTCCGAGGCCAAACAAGTGCCGTCTCTCTGTTGTCCCTGGACGAAATGTTTTTGTCACTCCTGTTGTTTGTGTAGTATCTCCACATGGACCTTTTTTTCCCATCATGCACCAGGCATCTTCTGTCTTGCCGCACTCTTGGTTTGCATTCCAAGCCCAACCCTTGTGCTCTTACAGTATGGTGTGAGGCCAACACAGCCGCCATCAAAAGGCCTGTTTGAAGCCTTCAGTGTGCCTGTGCAACTTCCCCAAAGCACAGAGAAGAGACCCTTTCAGAATACACCCAGACTCATAAAACACAGGCAGACCCTTACACACTAACAAAACAGCAGAAGTCCTATGCTTCACTGCACAGATGTGGACGTAGAAATAAATTTCATGAATATTTACAGAATTATCTTAAAAACCCCCACGTGTTCAAAGCAAAGTTGTGATAATTGATATGGTCCTTCACATATCCTTTTTCACATATTCCTTTTAGTTTGTGTAGTGAGTTATATTTTACTGTCTGCTATCTGAGAAGGGTTCTCAATTTTAATTTTTAAATTTTTTTATTTCATGCACATCATATTGTTGTTGTTCTGAGGACTGACAGCTGATGCTGAAGGTCAAGGACACCTTTTTCCCCTCCCTCCCTCCCTCCTGAGTGAGTGATGCGTTTCTATAGCCTGACCGTAACTGGTCAGGAAGACCGTTCTGAGATCCTATCAGGAGGCATTATGCCTGACAGAAACACTTTTACACTGAATGAGCTATTTTATATTGCTCTTCATGGCACAAAACATGACCTTGGAATGCAGCCAATGAATATGGGGGATTTTCCTTATTTACTCATTGATTGTTCAATGCATGGTTCGGATTGGTCCGTGTGTCATATTGGCTTTCTGGGCCAGTCAGTTGAATTATTATTAAATATATCATCCCTTCTGTCCTTCACTCACTTACCTCAAGGGCGAATACTGTTAGTGTGAGAAAGAGCCCATTTCTTCTATTTTTTTTTTTTGTAACTTAATTCTTCTTTCCTTTGTTGTATTTGTCGAATCTCTCGCTGTCCTCTTTAACAGCTATGTAAAAGAACCAGCTCTTATGATCCTGTGAATGACATCTCTTAACTTGTGAATGTTTCTTTGTATAATAAAATTAACTTACTTGTCTGACTGGTTGTGGGACAGCATGACTAAGCAAAAAAAAAAAAAAGCATCCGGTAGAGGGACAGCAGCAGACTTTAAAGGGCATTGAACCTCAGGATGAATATTTTTGTGTTGTTGAGTACCTTGTGCTTTATTTGGCATAGAAATCGATGCGCTAAATCCTCTAAAGAGCAGGGAGCTCTCTCAGGTTTCTCAGTTTCCATCTGACTTTAACTCGGCTGCAGGAAGGGTGAAGCTATTGAACAATGGGTTTTGTCTTCCTGCGAGGAGTCAGTACGTTTTCTGATCTCACTTGTAGAGGCCTGTTTAGGCAACTACTTAAATATTTTCACAGGGTTATGTTATTGGGAAAGATTTCGGTTGAAACGGTGATCCTGGCAACATAGCTGCTGTCTGCCTGCAGTCACCAGCAGGGACAGCAAGGTGGTTTTAGCCTCTTCTCCACTCAGGCGGGGGTTTCCTGTGAGACTTTACGGAGTTGTGGCAGCAAAACGTTTTCATAAAAGAAAAGCCTCTTTTGTGTTTACTGCTACTACAGTAAAGGTGAGGAAAACGTGCGTTCATAAAATGGAAGCTGCAGCTGCACTGGAAATCTGTAAAATAGGGCATGCACTGCATTCCGGGGAAGGTCACAGGTTTTATTGTTTATTGTTAGGATCCCCCTTAGCCGAGCTGTACAGCCCCACGATTCTTCCTGGGGTCCGAAAAGTAAAGAATTCTAATAAGTTAAAAATACATTACATTGCAAAAGACATCCAAAAAAATACAAAGACACAAAAATTAATTATTTGAATAAGAAGGACAAGCATTAAAACACAATCACTGTGAAACACACTAAAAGAAGATGGGGGGGGGGGGGGGGGGGAAGAAAAAAAATCACAAATGCACCCACTGACAAGGACTGATATAGTAGCAGTAATTAGGTGTATATCTGACCTAGGTAATCCTTTACTTGTTTTTTAAAAGTAGATTTAATATTGATTCTTTTAAAACATAATATTGTGGATGAGCCAATGAGTGCCACTGGTGTCACTTACTGCAGAACTATGGCAGTCTGAAATGAGTAAGCAAGTGTCAGCTCACCAACTTCCCACCGTAAGTGTCAGTTCCATGTGTAACAGTGAATGCAGCTCGTCTGATTTTGAGCATCAGAAATAAAATTCAGCTCCTGCTAAACGACGGTGACAATTCCGCAAGCTCTTTGAGCAACTATTTATCTGACTTGGCACATGGAACAGATTCTACCACTTCCACTAACATGTATCCATACACACAGATTTATCATCTGACCAGCATGAACATGAATGAGACAATCACAGGGTTTTTCACTAAGATTTTACTTTATTGAGATGAAATTAAAAATTAAATACAAAGCAACGTGTGATGACGGTTAACGTGACATGGCATATGAAGTGGTCTAGTGTGGCACGACCCCCCCCCCCCCACCCCACCCCACCCCCCCCCACAGCTACAGAAAACGTAAGGGACATTAGCCTCTTTCTTACTGAGGATTTACGGATTTGAACTTTTGCAAGTAATGTTGATTTGCCAGCCCCAGGGGCTAAAGTGCCAAGTTCCCTTTGCTGTCTAATAACTCTGCTACTACGTATGCTTCTTTTAAGTTGCCCCGCCCCTCCACCATTCATTTTCAAATATTAATAAGAAAGACGACAGGCCTTTGTGGTGAACCCCTCACCCCAAATCAGTTTCGTACTACATCTGCCAACCACAGCTGCTGACAGCGATGACAAGGCCCCGCCAAAGCAACCCAAGCCCTGCAAACGCTTCCCTGAAGGCATCCGCTTTTAAAAAGCCTAATGCAGTCCGTTCCCCTTTCCCACACTAGTTTAATTGCGCGCAGTGCATTTGACAGGAATTTAGTGGAGGCTCCGCAGCACTGGAGACATTGTTCTCTCGGGGTCAGGACCCGAGAGCTGAGAGAGAAGCTGTTCTAGAAATAGGCCAGGAATCTCCCAGAGAAAGAAACCACGCTTGTGCTCAAAACTCAAAATAAATACCCACCCATTCAGTTAAATTGTGTTTCGCACCTGGAAGATGATCACTGCTGTCAACTACGATCATTCTGTTCCAATTTATTATTCGAGTGCTAAATTTTAACTGAATGACGCAAATCTTGGAGTGGAATGGACTGGGTCAACCACATTTTTGCCTGCTCAGGCTCTCATTTCTGACACGGGACACTGGGATTGTTCAGTACCTCAGGACTCCTGGGCTGCCTCGATTAAGACTGGATTTAGACTGTTGGAGTGGATGATGGGAGTTGTAGTCCCAACCTTCAACTTCTCAAGCTCTAGACTACATCTCCCATCATACTGCAACATGCATGGGGCTCTGCCAATACAATACAGCCCAGATATCTCCTCAACCAAAAAACCACCAACTAAACGTTTGACTGGTGAGAAGCTCTGGCTTCAGTGAGAAACGTATATTAAGCAGACAGTACTGGATGAGTTAGAAATTCAAGCAGGTATCCGGTTACTAAAGAATGCACTTTGGGTAACTCTCCTGTGTCTCTTGCTTGGCTGTACGTCGACCCAAAGGTCCCCTACATCGGTCAAAGTCAAAGGCTGTCCCGAAGCTAAGATCATTTGTCTGCTTAATCCGTCCTAGCAGCTGTAGTTAAACTTGGCAGTGAGAAGCAGCAGGCCCATACAATGCGCTCCCCCTTGGTGTGTGTTTGTCTGGGCGTGCCAGAAAATTCTGACGTGAAGCTGTGGGGGTTTCTCTTCTTCCACGAGTGGGTTGGCGGGACTTCAAGGCTGTGCGGGGTGTGAGGGATTGTGTGAGGAGGGTGGGGGGGGGTGAGGGCAGGGGGGTGACCATGTTCACCCCTCTCAGTCAGGCGTGGGGTGGGGGTCACCAGGCTCTGTGAGGACCCAGGCTTCCGGAACAGGAAGGGTTGAGGGGCAGGGACTGGGCCGGGGAGGGACTGGCTATAGTATGGCACAATCCGAATCCTCTTTCTTCTCCGCCCGTCTCCTCTGGCCTCCCTGCTGGGCCACCACCTGACCTCTGACCTGCGGACGACAGAAAGCCATCAGACACGTGAATGCACCTGTTTGTGCATCTGTGTGTTGGGTAGGATCCTGGAAGGTCAAACAATCAATGTCTGACTGGCAAGCAGGGGGAACAGGTAAGTGACCTCACTCTTGCCAGGTCAGCATCACAGGAAGTGAGAGCTGTGCATGCTGGTGTAAGTAACACTGGTGTGAGAAGTGGGATGAGATTGCCCGCCACACATTCAAACACTGCTATCTTTGAAATTGATTCCCTGCAAAATTTTATCACAGAAAAGTGAAAAACCCAAAAACAACAAAACATAATTAAGGAAATGTACTTAAACATGCACAGTAACATTTGGGTCAAAAGTCTTCCTTGAAGCAGCCTTGACAAACTTCTGCATGCATTTTTATGTAAATGAAATAGCTTTTTTTTAATTAAAGTAAATAATGTAAAAAAAAAAAAATCAAATAAATTTATGCAAATAACTTTAATTTATGTAAATAACTTTAATGTTTCTCCCTTGGCTGCGACAGTCTCTGCCTGCATGAAGCCTGACCCTGGCGGAGCCTCTCCGAGTGTGCGATCCTCAGTGCCCGCTGCGCTCTGACCCTCTCTGGGCGTGCGATCCGCAGTACCTGCTGTGCTGAAGCCTGGGACGAGGACGGCTGCTGCTGCTGCTGCTGCTGCTGGTACTCCTCCTGCTGCAGCTGTCTGGCCAGCTCCAGGTCGCTGAGGGGCCCCGGGGCCACACCCTGCTGCTGCTGCAGGGACATCGCCACCAGGTAGTCCTGTAACACACACACACACACACACACACACACACACACACACACACAAATCTGAGCTTTTACACAGGGTCAGTCTCTGGGCAACAGATGCCCTATCCATAGTTACTTCTATGTCTTGTCACCAGGCCCCAGTGTGGAGCTGTTAAATGGAGATGCCTGTGCAGGTGAATAACTGCCATTATCACTCTGGCTGACAGTCTTATCCAGGGGGACTTTAACAGCCAGCATTTCCCTCAGTATCCACCTACACAGCTAAAATTACTGAAGCAATTCTTATTAAGCTCCTTACTCAACAGTTTAGCAGTTGTCCAGTGGCTCACCTGGACAGCAAACCTAACACCCTCTGGTTTGGAGCCCCACTCCTTAACCCTGGTATCCAATTTCAGGCCTTTTAACCAGAAGGTATGAACTGCTACCCCCCTCCCCCTCCAGCCCGAACTGGCTGTACCCCTGCCGGCGGTGCCCACCTGGTCGATCTGCCTCTGCTGCTGCTGGGGGGTAGGGGGCACCAGCGGGCCGCTCCTCTGGGGCGGGTGGCACAGCCGGAACTCCGAGTCGCAGAAGTTGCCATCACCCTCCACGTTGTGCAGGCTCTCCCACACCAGCCCCTCCTCCTGCAGGAAGCCCTGGTCCGTCACCAGCAGGTACAGGTGGTCCTGGGGTCAAAGGGCACAGCCACCATTCACTCAACACTGAATGAAGAACACTATGACAGACAATATGAGTATGAGTCCCTTGGAGAAGTCTGTGTGGAGAAGAAATAACAGTGACTGTTAAATTGTTAAATGTGGCTCTGAGGAACAACATGCTCTTTGATCACAGTTCATTAGTGCACAAGTGTAAAGCCAGGTCTCACTGCTCCACCCCTGTCACACATGATAAAGACAATCATTCATACACAGTGCATTCTATGACCACTCAGGCTGTGGGTAGCTTTGCAACTTCTAGCTATACCACAAGCTGTCAGCTTCAATTCGGCCACCTTCACGATGGGGCAAAGCACAGTGGACGGACGGACGGACGGACGGACGGACGGACGGACACACACATACACACACACACCGTGCATCTGAAAGAAAAATAAAAGCTGAAGATCGGCTGTTAAACCTGGAGTCCGAAGTCTCACTCCTGCAGGATAGGCTACAATGAAGGGTCCCCAGGACATTAGCAGGGCAGCACACGTACAGCGTTTATTAATATTAATAACTCATTAATACCTGATGCAGGGAGACGACACGATGCCAACAGCAGAGGGAAGATCTGTCTCACTCCTCTGTTGTCGTGGTGGCAGGAGAGTGGATGGGTGTTGGGGGGGTTGGGGGGATTGGGAGGAGGGGTTACCTTGTGCTTAATCATGGTGCTGAAGTGGTTGTTCCTGAAGAAGACGGACAGCTCGCCCTCCTTGGCGGTGGTGTTGAGCTCGCACAGGCCGTGATAGGACAGCTGCGTCGCCGTGGATTCCAGGAACTGCTCGGCGATGAGTCCTGCAGCCAATGAGAGTGGGGGGGAAGGAGAGAAGCTCAGGTGAGCGGCAGGCAGGCAGGCAGGCAGGCAGGCAGACAGACGGAGGGCTGTGGGAGGGATCACCACTTCACCGGATGCCGTTCCCCATCTCTGGTGTTCAGTTACCCACAGCCTGCTGCCCACTGTGCCACAGCATTAACACTGTTCACAACAATCCTCTGCATTCACACAAAGCCTGCTTAGTGCTGCTGCCAAATCTGCAGGCCCCTACCGGCATCCTGGCGGTGTCTGCACACCGCATTCCTACACTTTGGAATTCTTTCTTTACCAAGTGATCAACAAAAAGGGAACATGCACTTTTCGTAATACCAGAGCATCATAAAATGAAGTCACTGTGCAGAAAGTAAGGTACACTGCCCTCGGGGTGATACCTTATTCTATCCTTCAGGCAACAAAAAAGCAAGAGCAGGAGACAGCAGCTGTTCTTCTTATATAGGAGGGAACTCGCCTCTTCCATCCCCAGTGACATCAGACACAGGGATACAGATTAGGGAGAAGCTGAGAGGCGGCTGGGGAGAGGGGACACGGGTATGGGAATGGGCAGGTCCAGGAGAAGCTGAGCCAATCAGAGGGTACGTGATGCGGCGGCTCGTACCTTCGCTGACGCGGCTGCTGTCGGCCGAGTGCTTGTAGTCGATGATCTTCTCCACCAGCTGGTTGTAGCTCAGCTTCCCCACAGCTTTCACCACCTCTGGGCTCTAGCAGGGCAAAGGTCAAATCGTACCGTCAGAGCCTAACAGCTGTGTGACCCCCAAGGCACCTGCTTCAGGTAGGCTGTTCACTTGTGGGGCGCTGATCAGAGATCAGTGGTGCCCTCTTGTGTTTCACCAGAAGCTTGTTGGGCATTAAGCAAGTAGAGAGAAATGGACGTTGCAGCATGTGGAGTCAATGCTGATGCCTCTGGGTTGGAAGATTACTGGAATATTCTGCAGTGAAACCTAACCAACCCTGAATTTACAGCCTTGAGAGAGCAATATTGTGTGAGTATGACCGATTAACAATATTTCTCATCATCTTTCTTAGCTGTAAGTTCACATACCTTCATAACACAAATGATACTCCCTCACACCTCCCCTCACAAGGGCTTTCATCAGTCACCTTCTCTTTTGTTTTCTTTTGAATGTTACATGTGTGGATGCTGTATCTGGATACTGTATGCATTGTCATTTTTCTACACACCAACATTTTTTGAAGCCCAAAACTGAACTGTTACTCCTGTATTACATTATTGCACTGTATGATAAATGGGCTTTGAGATGAGTTTAGATGGGTCACAGTTGTTCACTCCCCTCACCAAAACGTCTGCCCCCAGTCTCCATGCTGTGCTCACCTGAGGGTCCACCAGCCAGCCGTGGTAGAGGGGGATGTCCAGCAGGTCGAACACGATGCACTCAGGGGTGTACTCAAAGTCCGACACCCCCGTGAAACGGACGTTGACGTCCAGGCCGGTGGACAGCTTGGGCAGAACAGCCATGGCGTCGCTCATGTTCTGCAGGGAAACGTGGGAACACTGTCACACCTGAGAGCCGTGGTGAGAGTGCACGGAGCACACCTGCACCTCTGACTCCACAGGTGCAGGCTTCCATCACTCAGACAGTACTCAGGAGATCAGGACCATGACCTACACTCAGGCCTGGGTGCACAGGGCACTTCATCCTCACACACTTCTTCAGAGAGCATCGCCGATGCAAACTAACTACAAAATGGGGTCTGAATAGATTTTTTTGCTGGTAGTGGAAAATTCTGCATGTGACAGTTTCCTAGAGGGTAAGGAAAGCTGTCATTGTGTATAATGTAAAGGAGTTAAATGGAAAGCTAATGGGACAGAACTGTTAGAAAAACAGTGTTTTCATGAGAAAATGAAACAGTTCCTCTGTAATCATGGTCTGCATTGTTCTCCTCCTGCAGCGGTGATGCAGCCAGAAAAGGCAAAATCGCTCTGCTGCGGCCCTGGTCTCCAGGCTCCAGCCTCGCACTGCGGTTGGGGTCGAACCGGCTGAAACGATCAGGCCAACAACCACGGCTGCAGGAATGCAAGACCTACCATTCAGCCTCGCGGTGTGAAATTATGCTGCCTGAACATCAGTTCATTCCTCCTGTTCTTCACATTCATGCGCGCTGGCAGCGGCCCAGCAACCATGACACCACAAACCGCATTGTTTTGAAAACAAGACTTGGCTCCTTCCTCTGACGTCAAGCCCCCACGACTGCTTATCACATACTGTCTTTGGACTCTGGTCGAGCTGCCAAGCCGTGCGAATAAGAACAGTAATCTCCTCCAGTTCAGCCAGCTCCCCTCCTGTGGTGCTTGTTTCTCCCGTGAAAAGAATTTAATGCATGAAGCCTTGCAAGTCGCCCCGAATAAAAGCATTTGTCAAATAAATTAATAATATTAACTTCAGCAGCGGGTTTTATACTTACCTGCTGAAAGTTCAGTTCCATCCCTTTCGCGGTCTCCCTGGGTTTAACGGATAAGACGCACTCTCCTGCAACGGGAAGGGGAGGATAAGCGTTATTCATTCGGAATGAAGGATAAGCGTATCGACTCTTGCGCATTTATTAAAAGCTCAGAGACATTACGGTCACCGTGCCAGTTTCTTCTACAGCTCAGAGCCGTGGTGCATTGTTGTGCGGAACGGGAAGGTTAAACAACAGCAAAGTCAAATCCAAGCTTTCAGGGTCACAAGACGATTTTGTCCGGGATTTTTTTCTCCCCACCAGTCACTTACCAAGGTGTGCCATCAGGTCCTCTGTGGTGATTACTTCGGTCTGGGGAGGCAATTTGGCCTAAGATGGAAACACAAACCCACCCAATGTATGACTCACACAGGTGGGACGCTCCCAGACAATCAACCCATTCACATGAATGCTCAGTAACCATGAGGGAGCAGAAAATCTAAGCAAATCCCCCACAAACGCGCAATGATTCACCCTGAAATTTTGCAGGCCTCCTTCTACCACTGTAGCATGTGAAACTAAACCTGACTGCAAGATGAAGTTAACTGTTCCAGTGTTCCCCATGTCGTCACTAAAAGCGAGTGGCAGTGTATGCTAATGGGCTACATGCAGCTCTCTGATTGGTGCATCCTCAGCTTGTGAACTTCCCCTTTGCCTGCCTGCCTGCCCCCCCCACCACCACTTAACTCAGCCGCCATCCTCACCTTCCAGCGCAAGAACAGGATGTTCATGATGGCCAGCAGCGGACAGGGCCCGTTCTCGCTCTGGGTGATGATGGGAGTCTTCTTCTCCTTCCAGGTGATCCACTTCACAAAGTAGTAGGCTGGCATGACTGACTCCGAGTCCGGGCCACCACTGGCGGCAGCGGCGGCGGCGGTGGCGGCAGCCCCTGTGACATCATCGGCTAAGCAGGGGAGGTCGACAGACGGGGACTGCCCCTCCGCACCCAGGGCCGAGTAGGATGACGACAGCGGCTCGTCCAGGGAGTTGCCGTTGTTTCCGTCGGAGAACTCCAGGCTGGGCACGGAGAAGGAGGCTGAGTCGGCCGACTGGCTCTGCTCATCCGACCTGCTGGCCCCCACAGGGCTCTCTTCATCCTCCGCGAGACCTTCGCTCACAGGGGTGGAACGCGACTCTTCCATCGCCCCCATAGCGGACTCCGTGACCTGGCTCAAGGCTGGCGTCTCTCTGTGATTGGCCGAGTCCTCCGACTCTTGGGCCGAGGTTTCCGAGAGTAAAAGTCCGGTCGAGTCTTTAGATTCAACAGCATCTTGATCCTGGTCGACACCCTCTGCTGCCGGATGAGCGGGCACAATACCCTCTTCTTTGGGGTCATCCTGGGTCACCGAGGTTTCCTCCTTATCAACGCTCTGAAGATCCCCTCCAATCAGGTCCAAGCTTGAGTCAGCCATGGCCTGACAATGGGACTTTTTATTTGAGCACTTGAGAGTGAGAAAATAAGGCTAAACTGTCTTTGAAGACTACCTTTCTGCACCACTGACTAAACCACTCAGCCCTTTAGTATAGTTTTGACAGGTACAGGTTACTGAAGTGTACTAATTTTTTTTCTCCTTCTCAGACAATGGTATGAAAATGTTCTGTACAGTTCAGTGTTCTGGTGACTAGGTGTAGTTGGTACACATTCCTGAGTAAGTCAGGATTACGACGCAGCAAAGCTTTTTTCTGAAGAGTTCAAGAGACTAGCGTGCTGGACGGCTGCAACAGAAATCACTGTGTTTTTTTTTCAGTCTTCTGGAAAAGCTAGTGTTATCTCCTGCATCATTCCTCCCGTGTTTGTAATTTAAAACAAATGACATAGGTGCTTCTCTACCTGCAGTTACACTTTGACCTACTAACCTTGAGACTTATTCAGCTGTTTATTTAAACATTATATACAAAACTCAACACAGACCAAAAACTACTTTCCTCTTTAAAAATGTGTTACTCTGATAAATTTATACGTAAAATATATGCCTAATTATGAATAGTATACATTGGTCGTTATTTTCCCAGTTCATCTTTTGCTAGCTAGCTTCGTCTCTTTCTTCCACTTTTAAACTAGCTAGAAAAATGCCATTAGCATTGAGACAAGGTAGACAGCAAACTAGCTATGAGCATTTTGGGCCCTTGCGCACTTAACTAGCAGCATTGATTCCACATTGCTAACATTAGCTAGTGAAAATAAAATTAAAAACCTGTATACAAATTGTGCTTCAACCAGTAGTGGATGACACGATGCTTGTAGCTGAAGGAAATTTTATAGTTAGCTACCAAGCTAATTTCACCAGCTGCCAACTAGCTAACATTAACAATCTAACCAGCCTATGCAGCTGGTTTCGTCCTCAAGCCTCCGTGTTAGGCAACACCTGATTTTGACTTCGTGCCTTTGAGAGTCGAGCTGGTCAGGGTATGACACTTCTGCTTACTGGCCAGAAGTTTCAGTTGTATGCTATTCGAGTCACCATCTTCTTTGCTTTTTCAGTCCTGAAGCACAAAAGAAAGTTACCACATTAGCAACCAACCATTATTTACTAGCAATATATACAGGTCTTGACACAAAAATGTAAACACCAAACAATATATGAATCTTTATGAGCTAACAAGAAAGTGTGCCCCCTTTGCCTTTAAAATAGCTTCAATTCTTCTTGAATTGCAGTTTTATGTGTTTCAAACTGTTTCTAGTGGGTCTCTGCACCATTCTTCATGAAGGAAAGCCTTCAATTCTTTGAGAGATGGAGGCAGAAATCTGCTCCGCACTATATGTTCCAGAACGTCCGATAAACGTTCAATGATGTTTAGATCTGGTAACTGTGAAGTCCAAGGACGGTGTTCAACTTCATCCTAGTGTTCGTGAAACTACTCTTTAGCAGTGTATATGGGGTGTTATTGCCTTGGAATATGGAATCATCTTGAGGAAACAAGTTTTGCAACATAGGGTGCACCTGGTCACCTAAAATGCCTTGGTATTCCTTGGCCATAATACCACCATGTAGAGAAATAATCAGACCCAGTGACTCGGCAGCGAATGTCACAACAGATCCACCTCCATGTTAACAGCTGGGAGCATGCTGTTTCTGTGACCGACGCAATCGCAATTCGGGCACCAGCTGTTTGACCTCTTTCAAAAAAAATTTAGCTGTCTCATGTTGCCTCGGAACCTCACACATTAAAGTGTTCTGATTTTGAAGGATTTTTAAGAGATCTAAAACAGAAACATATTAGTCATCAGAACTGGCAGTATGAAACACACGTGTAGACTCCTTTTTAATCGCGACTTACTTCTGAATACGAGTCCTTTTTCATTTGGTGTTTCCACTATTTAGTCTATCTCCTGTATTTTTGACAGTTCAAACATTGGCAAACTAGAGCAGCAAGCCAAGATAGCTAGTTGACTAACTAGACTACCTAGCTATGTAGTTTAACAGCGAGTAACATTCGTCACGTGGTCTCTTTATGCTTCTTTTTTATGTCTCTTTGTGGTATTTTAAGTTTAAATCCAAATTGAAAGTTATAGTTAAACATACCAATCTAGCAGCAAGTGAGAAGCAACGTCGCTTTGGGCTAGCTGGCTAAATTAAGATGACTTGCTGAATACCTGCACACAATAACGTTACACGTTAACAGTCAGCTTACTAGTTAGCCATTTCACTCGATAACAAGGTAGCTATTAAGCTAGCTATACTGCATTTTCAAATCACTCGTTTGTCCGCCCTCTACAGTTGAGAAGTCGTGCTAGCTAACTATCTCTATCCAACTATCTGCCTAGTTAGCTAGCTAGCTAGCTTAGTTAGCCAACCCTACTTACCGTTTTCGTGTTACTTGTGAGGTTCAGGCTAGTCTTCCTCGGCTGCTAAGCATATCTCAGCGTATGCACAGCCACCAAGTGTAACTACCTAACTAATCAGTTCAGGTCCATCACTAGCAAGCTAACGTTAACGTTAGCTGAACTGCTAAGTGTCTGTGGCTGAGTGCACTGCTGTTTTCGCCAGCTCTACTTCCTCTAGTCACTCTTTCAGAGTCTGTAAACAATGACGTGACCAAATGTATCACAACCCAGTTATCAGACCCATATGTCTCTTTTAAAATCGTTAATTTCGGCGGACGATTGCCGGGCTACTTAAACATCTGCTGGCTGCAAGAAGAAGGAGGCAGAGTTCAACACTCAAAATGCTGGTTAGGCAGGGAAAGGAAAAAAACAGCTGGCAAATGTTACCCTATCTGAATATCTTGCTTGCCAGCTAGCGGTGTCGCTAACATGGCAGTATTATTTCCCTTTGTGAGGACTCAAGCGGTGGGATGACTGAACTGCAAGTGTTTGCTAAAACAGGACTTGGCCGTCTTGCTGAATTAAGTCCATTATGCTGGGCCTTAAAAAGGGATGACCAGTAAAGACCATGAAAGGTTAATACCGGTCAACAGGAAGTGACGTAAGTGACCGCACATGCACCCGACTTTATTCTGTCATGTTTGACATGTACCCCACCCTATATCATATCCCATATTTCCACAATCTACCCAAAATATTAGTAGCTTCGTGAGTATTAGTATTTATATTATTATTGCTATTATTATTATTGTTATTGTTATTATTATTATTATTATTATTATTATTATTATTATTATTATTAATGATAATAATAATAATACATATATGCGTACACAAATAATTAATATTAGTACATTAGAACCTCAGAAGTCTGGCGTCTGAGTCTGAATTAAGTCTGAGCAAAGAAATCTAGACCGCGGAAATGCTTCCTTAACGTTAAAGATTAGTTTACTAGAACATCTCTGTAATGTTTAAGAACTGAACAAAACGTTCCTGTTGACCACGTGGAATTATTGCCAGATTGGAGCAATAACTGTTTTGTTGAGAAAGCAAGGCTGGTTTTTATTTAGAACACTACGTTCATCAGATTTCGCTCATTTATTTTCCCAGTCTCTTAAGAGACTGCCACGATTTATTCATGTCGTTACCAGACGCCCTTACCCTGGGAGACTTTGCTACATAGCCAAATTTTGTTTGTCCCAATGCGTAAGACAAAACACGAGACGTCCACGATTATCTTTGTCTGCTCAGAAGAAAGTGCTGTTTACGGTGCAGTGCAGAGAATAAAACAGCTCAGAAGAAAGTGCTGTTTACGGTGCAGTGCAGAGAATAAAATGTTTGGCATACGAATCTCGCAACTCCGTACAAACACATGGTTCATTCGGAACTGCGATTGGTCGGTCGCGTTCACGGCCGGTTTTACTGTTCTGGAAGTAGGGTAGTATTTCAGCGTGTCACGCTGCGCAGATTCTCTGAACTTTGTCTCAAGTGGGTGGGCTCATTCCCCTCATTTACACACGCTGCGTAAGCCGATCCACTTAAGAAGAAGTTGGTAAAATCTGGGCTAAATCTGCGCAGCATGACGCCGTCAAACACGACCTTGACTATCCTCAAACTGCGCAGCATCGACGTCTCCGGGAGGCTGCAATCCGGGCAGTATTTCTGCGCCTGAATGAATCCACACACCTGCCGACGAAAGGAGTAATCCTACCAACTGCTCATGCTTACTCAAACGGCGAAGTAGTATTATCTCGCTGCATCAATTCGCGCAACTGTGAGATAACAAGCGGATAAATCATTGGCTTTCTCGGAATATCGCGGTTGTGCCGTGCTTCGGTGAAAATGGAGGGTTTTTTGCGGAGCTGTAGCGCTGTCTTTAAGGTACGTACAGCGAGGGCTTTCCGAGGGTAGTGGTAGTAGCCACAATATTTGCTATTATTAGTTTTCTATATTTGTCTGCTTTTGCTGCTGTGTTACTACCCGACGATTAGGCTGCGACTGTATTAACCATGACGCGCTGTCAACTAGCTAACTGGCATGGTCACACTTACAGCTTGTTAGCTAATGTTAGCTAGCTGGCTAGCTAATTTCAGTTGCAACATTTTGATCCGCTTCCAACTTTCTCTCTGCCGTACGTTAAAATATATAGCAACTCTAGTTTGCATATTGCAGGATATTTCATGTCTCAAGTTACACGTGTCGTATGCCAGCAGTCATTGTTAGCTGACTAGTTTGCTAAGGCTTGCGATTTCATTAGTCGATTAATTTGATGAAATTGAGCTACCCAGCTCATAAAATACGAGTTTGCTGGGGAACGTTCCATAATTTCTGTTATTCTCAGTTTGATAACTTGTTTTAACAGTTTAGCACCTGGGACACTGTTTTGAAACTTTCAAACCACTTGCAGTTCCATAGGTATAATTCACCTATAGCTATACACACGTTCATTGCAAATAATAAACCTCTGCATTGTAGGCACAGACAGTAGTTAGTATGATAGGGCTTGTACAGTTGATCCACTGGGAAATAGCTTGGTACCATTATTGACTAGCTGCTGTATGTAGAAGACGGTTGCCGTGACAATGCGAGTTATATCCAGCTATCTGTCTTGCAAATATTGTTAACTGGATGAGTAGCCTAGACTGTGTAGGAAAGATAGCGCCCCACCGTTGCCACATCTAGCTGCGTAGCTGGCAAATTTTTTTGTTTGCAGGAATGTGTTGCCAACAAGCATCCACTCCTCAAACGTGTGGCAATGCAATATTAATCATTAAAACGGCAGAATGTTAGTATTTCGACGATTGGAAAGTAAACTTGAGGACATTTAGACATCACAGCAATTCTTTGCTAGTTAGCATGTGTTGCTATGTTTAATATTATTTTGCCCTTCCTGAGCTCACATCTGGCAGTGGTCATTGCGGATGAGCAAATATAAGGTTATGACTTATGATATGATTGTGAATTTGGACAAAGGAACAACGTCGGCGAGAAAACATGTATTATGTAATTGAATGGGGAGGGGAGGGTTTTTCCCAAGCCAGATAGGGCGTAGATGGCAACAGGGGAAGCGTAAACTGACCCCCACACACAAACTGACAAACTCTGCTTCACAGACATTGTCTGGGGTCCAGCGAGGAGGAATTGATGCTTTCTTGAAGTGACGTAGAATGATCTGTCCTGACACTGAGCCAAGACTGTCGAGCAATTCAGAATTTCCATGTTTAGCTTACACGACCTCACTTGTGCCTTTTTGACTCTGTTCTTTTCTCCTTTGTAGTGGGCCCTTGGGTGTTCTGCTTTTTAGTCCCCCTTTTCCATAACACTTGCTCGGTGTGGATGCTTATTGTGAGATATGTTGAAAGCAGTGCTAAGCACCAACCAGTGAGGAGACAGCTATGCCCTTCACATCTCCCATGATGCCCACAAATGAGGAAGGAACACAAGGCAGTGACATCACAATGACTGTGGGTGGTTCATTTGATGACACACCCTCATAGTTAGGTGTGGATGAAATGTGGGGACATTTCTGACAACTTTTCATCTTCAGAATGTTTATAGTGATCAACTTGTCTTCTTTTCATCTTTAACCAACCCAGAGGCTTTGTGATAGGTAACTCGATTAAATGGCAAAGGTCTGATTGTGGACGGAGCTTCGTTCTCATAAAATTACACTGAGATTGCGTGTTTATGGCCCTAGAAAGGACATGCTGTGTAAACACCCACCTGGACTTTTATTTATTCATTCATTAATTAATAGGAGTGAACAAACAATTGAGAAATGATTGGGTAATCTGTCATTGCTCCGTCATAAAATCTGTGGAGACAGAGAATTGCACTCTCTCTTATGTTGATGAAAATAAAGTTTCAAATAATCCTCCAAATTCTGTTAAAGTGTGTCAGGGCATCACCAGCCCCAATATGCAGCTGTTGAAGACTGGATGCCGCGGAGCGGACGCTGAGAGCTGGGAGCTGGGAGCTGAGAGCTGGGCACTGGGTCCTACCTTTCCCAGATGTCCCCTGTCTGCTCCGTTTACCCATTACATCCTGCTTAATCAAAGCCATGTGTCGTGCTTCCCCTCTCCCCTTCGCCACCGGTTATTGCCTGTTGTCAGGGACGGACAGCAGAGCTTTCTTTCTCTCTCTTTTTTTGTTGTTCTCCCTGGCCACTTAAGCCTGGAAATTGCCGCACAATCGGGCTCTTGTATTCGCCCGGTTTGCCCCGGCCTCCTTCCTGTCATAGCATAAACGCCTGTGTGTGTGTGTGTAAGTGGCTGTGTTTATTTCTGTGAGGGTGGGTATGCTGACATTGCCTGGCGACTGTTGTAATGAGCAGAAGAAGCGAGCCTTGTGTCCCCTCACATAGCGAACGCATAACCAGAGGGCAGTCTCCGCTGTTCTGCTGTGCTCTGCTGGGGGTTTTGAGGCCAGCAAGGCCAGCCCTCCCATGACTGGGATAAAGGAGCTATGGGCTCATGAGTATAACGCTCATGGCGGTCATGGAGGTGGCTGAAATCTCCCAGTGAGCCAGGGAGCAACAGTTGAGAAAACACAAGCACAGTGGTTTAAATCCCACTCTGATGAAATCATCTATACTGAGTGACACTGTGATCTGCATAGACAGCTGTGAAATCACTAGATGGGTCATAGATCAGTATTGTATTGGCCAGTGGGTCCATATCTTGCAGGTGGCTCCTTCAGGCCACCCCATCAACAATGGCAGTCTGATAAGGAATCTGCAGAGGTAATTGAGGAGATCGACCAGTATTTTCTTCTTGTCCGTAAAGATTTCCACTTCCTACGAACAGAGTCCCAATAATGGCCACTCTAAAGGGTTCCTCATGAGTGGGCCGACGTGGAATGTGTGTTTTTCTATCAGTGAACGGTCACAACACATATCAGTTGTGATTCGAATCAGAACCAAAACAAGTGATGACCTCATTGCTGATTAATAATGTGAATCACATACCCTCCCCTCACACGTTCCTTTTGAGATGCTCAGTGATTTACTGATAACCAGCTGATCAAATGGTTGCACCCCCCTGTAATGACAGCTGATAAGACCCGATATGAGAATGTTACGTTGTTTGAAATGTTGTTTTCAGGGAGTTTTATCAACCGTTATCTGAGAGAATGAATTGTGGCAAACATCTGAGGACATTAAGGGTCAGGGTGGAGGGCTTAGCTTAACTTGTTAGCCCCTACATGGCTGGAGATACGCTTGTTTGTGCTCTGATTCTTGGAATTTCAGCGTGTCGCCAATGGCGCTGACATGGCTGACTGCTGTCTCGCTAACCGACTGCTTTTAAATTTAGCATTTGATTGGTGTGGGAAGTGGGGCAGCGGTGGCACTGTGGTCTGATTTGGCACAGATGGGGGGAGGGGGGCACATGGTTAAATTAATGAGAGAACACGACGACATGCAAATAAGAACAAACCTTGTCAGTACTGGAAACCAAAAAAAATGAATCGGTTCAAGCACAATCCCTTCTTTATGTTTGTAATTAGCATTTAACTAATGTAGAAAACCCGCCTACATGCAAATATGAAAAAACGTTGTCAATACTGGACCCAAAAAAATATTAATACATTCAAGCACAATCCCTTTTTATGTTTGTAATTTGACGTTTGACGTAAATCAGTGTTCTGTCACGCACACATCCCGTGGACCTGTTCGAATGAGGCACCTTGACCCAGCGCCGCAGGGCTTGTGGCGGTGCTCCTTCTCCCGCGCGGCGGATTGGCGAGCAGGGCCTGTCGCTCTGCGGCTGACCTGCTGTTAAATATAGTCATCCCTGTGCCTTGTTTCCAGCCTGCCGAAGTCCTGCCGTCTCCCGCTGCCGATCGGAGCTGACTGCGAGGGAGGGGGCGGGGGACAGAGGGAGGAGGAGGAGGAGGGGGCAGTGGGGAGGGGGGGGGCTACGGCTGAGGCTGATGGCGCCACATCTCACAGCCACCTCATTGCCAGAGATCAGCATCATCGGCCGCGGCGTGCTCGCGCCGGGCACTGCGGACCGCGGGTAACCCGCCAAGCCTCGGCGGATCCGCCTGCCAGAGACAGGAGACACCCCCCCCCCCCCGTACCACCCGTCCTCCTTTACATCCTGGCCTTATCGATCTCCGTGGCTACGGCTGTGATCTGCCTGTGCCTTTCGTGGAATCTGGCCAGGGGGTCCGCTCTGGAAGGGCGGAGATAGATAGATATCTCCTGCGATGAAGCGGTGTGCAAGATTGAGTGCTGTTTCAGAAAGCTAGAAGCCTAGATTAAAGAGCTCATCTGAATGCTGTTTGGTTTCTCAGCAGCAATTGCTTATTTTTTCCCCTGTATTTTTTTTTTTCATTTTGTAAAATGGAAAGGTCATCTTTGTGTTTTGAGAGAAGGCACGACTTTCCTTTTTTGCTGTTTGCACTCTCCACTTGTGTTCTAATTTTTTCAGCGATCATAATAGGAATAAGAATTCAGGGTAATTATCTAGCTCTCAGAATAGGTGTTTGATTTCACCTCTAGTGACAGAAAAGAGATGATAGCACATTTATTTTAACAGGTTTGATTTTCAAGGGCGGGCTGTCATCGGCACAGAGCTAAGGCCCATATTTGATTACTGCCTAAAGCAGAAGGTGTCTGGGCTGCAGGATGGAGCTGGGGGCTGTGGGCAGCAGTGTGGTGTAGTGGATATGGAGTCAGGTTAAGGTCACAGGTTGGGTTCCCATGAGGGGCAGAGCTGCGGAATCCTTAAGCAAACTGCTTAACCTGAATGCCTTCAGTCAATATATAGACTCAGGCTGCATAAACAGTTAGCATGTAAACAACGTCATTGTGTTTTCACAGCCCATAGCCTTACACCTTAATTTTAACCCTGAATGGACTAGGTTTGATCCCCCCCAAACACACACACACACACACACACACACACACAATCACCTCATATGTTCTTGACATGGTCTGCACACACCTCCTGTCTGCAGCGGTGTGCACCTAACCCCTGTTCCTCTAGAGAAGGGGCTGAAGTCAAGCTGAGTTTTGCTGAGTGATGCTGATGGTGACTCGCCAGGACGGCTTGCCTTCGCTGCCCTGATGAACATGATGCAGCACCTGACCTTCGGTTGTCCCTCTCTCCTCCCCAGAACGGCTCAGAGGACGGCTCCGGAGTGCACGTCGTCCTGGGAAACGAGGCCTGCGACGTTGACTCGATGGTGTCCGCCCTCACCTTCGCGTACTTCCTGTTCAAAGTGGGTACAGCACCTCCCTCACTTCAAAAAACAGTTTGGAATTCTGGCTTCACAGAATTTCTTAACACTTCATTGGTTGAAAAATCTGTCATAATCCTGCCATAAATGTTTCATACTCTGATGTCAGCATGTGCCATCCAACCTCTCTAATGCATGAAGGATGAAAGAGCAGTAGATTTATAACTCTCTGAAACATTCTCTCTCCGGTCTCCAAATTTATTCCAATTTTCTCACTTATAATGCACTGTGAAGCTGGTGCTGTTCTGCTTGTAAGCATGAGTCTCACAAAATGCTGCTAAATTTTATGCAAATTCAAATTCAGTAAAACACAGATCAACTTAGTATTCTAAGGGTAGACTCTTTGTAGCTTAGTGCTTGAAGTTTGTATGCATGTTCCAGCGTCTAAGAGGCTTTTTTTTAAACAGTGAGTAAGAACATCACAATTTTCCAGTGAAGACACAGCTGTAAGGCATTCCAGGAATTGCATGAGCATTAGGCTGAAGTAAGTTAGGAAACCATGAAAGTGTCCAACTTTGTGGATGGTTTGTGGTAGTTTGTGTTCTTAGTTATTGAAACGTTCTTCATCTCTTTTAATATGAACACCTGCACTATGTATGTAAGCATGACCGTCTGAATTTAAGACGCAGTCACCCTTTAAACTTGAACTGAGTTGGATAAACACTTTGTAAAATAAGTCCTTAAATGGAATAAGTCCACAAAGACCCACCCAAAGTTCACAAATAGTGGCTCTGCTGTGTTCTGCGGATCAGGAGGTTGTAATTAACTGCTTGTATGACTTACAGGAGGTGGCCAAAGGGTTTGGAACATCTAATTGAGACATTTATCTGTGACTCATGCTGCTCTGCAATGACGAGTGTCTTCCAGCGTTAATCAAAAACGTGTATGCCCTTTGTTTCTCTAAAGAGACAAAGTATGTCCCCTGTTTCAGGGATCGTTGGGCCCCAGCTCTGTCCTGAAGCTCTCTGCAGTGATGCAGATCAAGAAAGGCTTTTCCCCAGTGTCCCATAGATATAGATATAGCCCAGTGATAGCAGCACATTGCTCCCTCCCCTCATTAAATATTCAGAAGGCTCAGATAACCCGAGCCCCCCCAGGGTTGTGTGAGTTGAAACCGAAGCGCATCGGATGAGCAGTTACTGACCCCTGGCTGCAGACGCCAGGTCGTCTGGTTCCGTGTTCCAACGGGTTCTGCGCCTCTCGCCCCTGCCCCAGACGTCCGGCTCCGCGGGGAAGACTCCGGTCCCGGTTCTGAACATCCCGCGGTCGGAATTCCCGCTGCGGACGGACAACGCCTTCCTGCTGCGGGAGAGCGGGCTGGCCCAGGAGAGCCTGGTGTTCCGGGACGAGGTGGACCTGCTGGGCTTGCACCGCGCCGGCCGGTTGGCCCTCTCCCTCGTGGACCACAACGTCCTGCCGAGGTCAGGGGTCACGCTTCCCACCGACATCTCAGCCTCTCCCTCATACATGCCTTCTCAGGCTTCTATTTTTAGCAGGCCATTTGCACATTGTGGTAACTCGTGATGGAACACATATGATTACAGTGTAATTAAAGACTCAAATCCCAGCTGTCGAAACGTTTCCACATTTAGAAAATCATCTTGTTCACATGTTCGCATGTTTTTACAGTAACTCATCAGTGTTCAACGATGGCTGAGATGTTAAGGGTTCTTATGTGTTATAATTGTCATAACTCTGTACCCATTCCATACACCAGTTGACTGAAGCGTGTAGACCATCAACAGACAATGGACCACAGAACCTAAAGCTACATAGTATTTAATGCCCATAAATCCGATCTTCATCCTGCAGTGCTGACAGTGACCTGGAGGGGGCAGTAGTGGAAGTGATTGACCACCATCATCTGGAGAGGTTGCCTTCCCCTTCTTGTCCGGTAACCGTAGAGACCGTGGGCTCATGTGCCACCTTGGTAACCGAACGCATCGCCCAGAAGGCACCGGAAATTTTGGACCGACAGGTGGCACAGCTCTTATACGGTAATCACCATGGCAACGCGGACAGCAGGAAAGCTTACACAGCCAGCTTTTGTTCCCTAACGGGTAGCTGTTGTTATCAGCAGGCTGGCTTCGGGTGCCAGATGTATCACCTCCATTTCAGGTGTGAAGATTTGCTGATATGAGGGTAGTTTTTGTCTGGAGCTTTAGTAAGCATTCTGCCATTATTTCTTCAAAAACCATTTCTCGCAGCTGTTACCATTTTCCGTGCAGGTTAATGACGTTGAGGAAAAATTTGTGATATTGATCGGGGAAACGGGCTACCCACAGTCCCCCAGGGAAAAGCCATAGAAAGGCTGGGTGGCCGCCAGTGTGATTGTGAGTCACGGGTTTGTGTGACTGCAGGCACCATCGTGTTAGACTGCGTGAACATGGCGCCAGAGGCGGGAAAGGTGACGCCCAAGGACAGCCAGTACGCCTTCCTGCTGGAGTCGCGCTTCCCTGACCTGCCACCGAGGGGCGCCCTCTTCCAGTCTCTGCAGAGCGCCAAGTTCGACGTGTCAGGTCAGATCAAAAGCGTCTTGTGGACAGGTCAAAGGCACACGACTGTAGCACTTTCGAAACACTTCAGTTAAACGCATGTTGTGTTTATTATGCCGTAGGCGGCAGTGTAGCATAGTGGTTAAGGAGCAGGACTCGTAACCGAAAGGTTGCCGGTTCGATC
This sequence comes from Megalops cyprinoides, assembly GCF_013368585.1. Taxonomy (NCBI): domain Eukaryota; kingdom Metazoa; phylum Chordata; class Actinopteri; order Elopiformes; family Megalopidae; genus Megalops; species Megalops cyprinoides. The sequence continues at coordinate 4,162,233 of NC_050603.1, forward strand.
CCCGCTGGGACACTGCTGCTGTACCCTTGGGCAAGGTACTTAACCCACAACTGCCTCAGTAAATATCCAGCTGTATAAATGGATAACATTGTAAAGAACTGTAACCTATGTAAGTCGCTTTGGATAAAAGCGTCTGCTAAATGAATAAATGTAAATGTATTTTCTTGAGCATATTGACATTCTGCTGCATTGACATTGACATCCTCTGAGGGGAAAATGCACTGTTTGGTGAAGAAAGGGAAGAAAAGTGCTATAATTTGGAGATCATGGGGTGGAAGGGAGAGAACATTCATTCCCCCAAGGAGGGACCCCTGAGGCACTGTTCATTTCCAGTTATATGTGTCGCAGGCCTGACAACAGAACAGATGCTGTTGAAAGACATGAAGGCAGCGTCTGGGGGAGACTTGAAGCTGGCCGTCAGTGTGGTCTACATGACACTCGATGTGAGTTCACAGTGGTGTGATTGTTCTGTGCTATAAGATGAGTGACTAGTGTTGTTGTCATATGTTAAGATAATCATGAAAAAAATTTAGTGTGAAAATATGTTATTGGTGATAGTGATAGCTTCCTGATAGCTGTCTTTACAGCCTTGGTCTTAACACGTCAAGCCAGTCACTTACCAGAGCTTTGTGTGTTCAGGCAGTGGTCAGAGAAACTGAATTTGCCAACAGATGGAGCAACTGTGTAAAAGAATATATTCCTAAACAGAAATCAAAGCAGTTTTTGCCACTCCCTGGAGTAAATCAGCACTCTCGTGGTTAGAATGAGATGCGTGTCTTTTCCTGGCTTGCCGGTGTCTTTTCCTGATATTCTCTTCCCGCTCGGTGCAGGCTTTTCTCCAGAGACGTGGCCTAAAGCAGGAGCTGTGTGAATTCTGCCACAAACACCGCTTCAACTTGGTGGTCGCCATGACCATCTCATTTAATGAGAACAACGAGCCCTTCCGCCAGCTAGCGGTCTACAGCTCCAGCACCCTCTATAGAGAGGAGGTAGGAACTGCAGCCCTAGGATGAGTGTATAAAAACAGCTATGCTTTAAATTTAGGGTGTGGTCCAACACACCGCGGGTTCAGGCAAGGGGCAAAAATCAGGTAAACTTGGAAGTATGATTCTAGCATATAAAATGTGAGATCAGCAATTTTTAAGGTACCTGTTGAGCCTGTCCTGTGTTCCTTAAAATTTGCAGCATCAGAATGGAAGGTACTTGAATCTTTGAAATTCAGTAGGTGGGTTATTAAATAAGGTGACATTGCACTCTTCTGTGACATTTTCTGTCAGAAAAAAATGGCCCCCCAGTACAGAATCACCAGTTTAATGTGCTGTTGAAAGGGCACAAATGGTCATTCTCTCTCTGAGAATAACCGTACAGTTATCACTTCGTTCAGATATCTGTTAAGAGTTAGGAATTTGTTTTTTTAGTGTTTTAGTGTAGGAGGAAAGTGTTTTCTTGGACCTGTCTAACTTGCATATTCATTTGCATGTAGCAAATTCTAGCAAATTAGCAAATTATGTAGCAGATTCATAGATGCGTGTTTGTCCTGGAAAATCACCCCTTGAGGACGTTTAATTTCATGCAGAATGGAACCTGGGTGGCTTTTAAATACAAATGGAAGTAAAGATGACAGGGCCATTACATTCTTCAGGGTGAAGCTGAATTGCAGGACTGTCTGGCCTTCATTAGGGATTATTTGTGTTAGTCCCCCGTCGTAGATGCTCATTCAAACACATATTAGGGAGGTAATTAACAGCAACTCGAGAGACACATTCTGATTAGTTTTTTTTTCATTTCTAAGCCCCGCTCTGAATGAAATTTCTCCCTCTGAGAGATTTCCCTCTCATGTATTATTCATGTACATTGTAACAGTTTAGTTGTGTGCCTGTGGGTTTTATGCCAAAGGCAATATTTTATGAAAGTGGGTTAAAAAAAAAAAAACAAAAAACAAACATTAATTTCAAATAACACCCTCCCATGGTTTAAGTAGTATGTGAGTGAGAAATATGTAAAAACACTTTTCTGTTGGTTAAATTGGCCGTAAAGTGGTTGCTTTTTGGGCGGGCATGTTGTAGGTCAGCCAAGCCCTGGAGAGGGCCCAGAATCCCTGCCTAAACCTGTCCCCGATGAGCAGCCCCTATGCGGACGTCAAGGCCTACATACAGGGCAACACGCTAGCCTCCCGCAAGAAGGTGCTGCCCATCGTGAAGGACTTCCTGAGGGAGTGGGAGCGTAGAACCACCCGCTGCGGGGATTTGGACGACCTGGACGAGCTGGAGGACCAGTTCGACCCGTCCCGCTCGCCGGGTGTGGACGACGACACCCGGCCCCGGCGCTACTCGGCGTCCCGGCAGCGCCGGCCGGGGGCGGTGGCGGCGGAGGACAGCGGACCGGACGAGGACGCCCAGGTACCCCCCACGCCCATGAACAGCCTGGTGGAGGGCTGCCCGCTGGACAACGGCATGCCGCGGATCAGCGCCGAGGCCATCCTGGAGAAGTTCAGCAAGATGGCGGAGGCGGAGCCCGGGGAGGGGGGGGCAGCGGGGGAGCTCTAACCCTCCCCCCGCTGTTCCAGTCATCGTCTTCTCTCTGCCCCCCCTCCCCAAAACTGTCCGTCGCAATACCTCCCACACTCACCGGCCTCCCCAGTCTTCACTAGACCAGGTGCGCTCCAAACCACACTCACCTGCCGTTTCCTAACGGCACGCTGTCCCAGAGCGGGCTCTCGCACTGAGGAAAACCTGCTACCCGCTGCCCGCTTTAACCCTGTGGATCGGGGTGTTCAGTTTGAGCGCAAAGGCAACCTGTTGCTATTGATTTGGTACACGTGGACACCCCGTCTCTGCCCCAGGAATGATTTTTCACACATTCGGGTGTCTCTGTCAGACTGTCCCTGGTACACCTTGTTACACCTCTCGGAGTTGACCAGCCCCACCGGAATTCTAGGACGCTGGGGAGTGGAGAGTGTGCTGGTGACCCATGGGGCCATAGGGAAGAATGGCTGTTTCGTAAGGGAAGACAGACGGGGGTGGCATTCTGTCATTTTGGAAACCAGTTTGAGTCGTTTGAGGATGTTCTAGTCACCTGTGCCCGATCCACCTGGACAGTGGATCCAAACCGTACGCTGTTGTACTGTGTCTCCTGTCCTGGTAGTCAGTCCTTACGCAGCCCTGATACGAAATGTGCCACTCGGAATAAGATCCTGCTGTTGTCTTTTCATCCAGCCCGGAGTGAAGCCGCCTCTCTGGGACCGCCCCAGTTCACAGCGCTCTGTTCGGGAAAGGGCAGGATAACAGAGTCTTTCTGTCTGAAGCCAGGCTGTCAGGGCAGGGAGAGGGAGAGGGGAAGATGCCTCATGCTCACCCAAGCAATCCTGCTGTCTGCCCTGAGTCAGACCCCTCAATGTGTCCTAACAGCACCCGGCATCATTTTGTTTGAGCTCTTGTTTCGCTGTGGCTCTGGGGGGTTTCTATTTTTGAGCTCTCAGTGCGAGAAAGGGGGCACTGCCTGTCTTGTCTCGGGTTATTTAGCCAATCCACTCATGATGGCTTCCAACATGCCTGGTTAAAGGGGCTCCCTTTCCCACAGTAGAGCGTCACACAGCGATTGCTTTGCAGTTAGCGGCAGCGTCCCCGTTTGGACCAAGCAACTGAGGACGCTGCGGCATTTTTACGGACATTAACTGACCCCAGGTCTGTCTGTGTGCGTGGCTGTGGGAGTTTGTCCCACTCCACAGATGTTTGAGCGATTGGATATCCTGGTACTACAACCTGCTGCTGACACACTCTCCCCCCATCCCATGTTGCCATGGTGACCGAGGCAGCTGTTCTGATTCTGATTCCGTTTCCCCGTAGACAGACTGTTCCGCTCCAGTACTCCTGTCCACGGATGTGACTGAACTTTAGATTTTAGAATTTGGATTCTGGTGGGTGCTATTTTAAAACTACTCTGTGTCATCAACATGTGCTAATATGAAAATGTATGGCCTAAGTTTAAAGCATGTTCTCTCATTTATGTCACAGTATACTGCCTATACTGTAGTATACTGACCATCACCACTGTTGGGGTATTTTTACGTATTGTAGTTTATATATATAAACGATAGACACGGATGTGCAGTGTGTATATATGTTTACTAGTACAGGTCAGGGGACAGTGCATATTACAATATAAGCAGTGTATTTTGACATAAATGTTTGTATGGTCTGAATTGAATTTAGTCGCACTTTACAGCTCTGGATGAAGGCGTACTGATATGATAAAACTATGGTAATGTGGCAAGTACCTGAATTTGTGGCTATTCTTGTGGCACAAAAGTTCTTGTGGTCACATGGTACGAAGTGGTGTCAGAGTTGTGAGGTGCTGCTTTTCTCTGTAGGGGAAATAAGGTTATAATTTGCTGAATTGGGCTTTTAAGTTGACTCCTTGTGAAATGGTGTGAAACCCCAGGATGGAGTTCTGCTGGGCTGGTATTGGACACTTCTGATTCGGGGGACTGTCCTTCTTGTGACAACTCACCTATTCCCTCCCGGCAGACTCATATGCCTTTCCTTCCAATGGGCGATGTTGACCATGTACAATCAAAAAGTATTTAAAAAAAGGTACAATCGCATTATATTACAATCTGTGGTGTCCTCCACACCATGCTGTTCTCAGTCCTCCCTGCAGTTCACCAGCTTTGTTGTCTGCTGATTTGTACCCAACTGGGGTAAAAAAAAAAAAAAAAAAGATCTGTTCAGTCACTTCATAGACCACCCCACCTCAGAACGCTATGTACTGTGTGATTCAGCTTTGGAAGCAATTTGACAGGTTTCAGTGGTGCAGCTTTCAAATTTGGCGGTGTGCTTGGCATCTATGAGCGCTGTTCTGCTCAGATGGGCCCTAATCCACCGTGTTGGCTCCCTCTGTTAACCAAAGACCCTTAGCGATCTTTTCACACAGCACTGCAACAGGGACCGGGAGGGAATGGAGGAATCTGAATCTGAATCTGAACCTGAACCTGAATCTGAACCTGAATCTGAACCTGAATCTGAACCTGAATCTGAATCTGAATCTGAATCTGAACCTGAACCCGAATCCAAATCCGAATCCGAATCTGAATCCAAACATGGATCTGTGGCCTCTATTGTAACAACTGACGGGCTCTGGGATAGTGATGTTGCTTAGTGATTGGCCACTACATGTTTTTTGGGTTTTTTTTTTTTCTCCTGATAAAAGGGATAAATGGCAGTTTGACCCATCATCATTGCATCACAGTGACACACCAGCTTGTACAAGCTGATCAGAAAAGCTTGTGTGTAATTCAAGCGCTTTAACAAAAATATTGAGTTTTTTTGTTTGTGTTTTGGACTGGAACAGCTTATATTTTCCATATTGTCCATTCATACAGCTACATATTTACTGCAACATTTCAGGTGAATCACCTGCCTGAATCATCTTCCTTTCCCACCCAGATGGCTCGAACCCTGTACAGTTAATAGTTAATAGCAGTGTACATTGTGACATGCAGACCATGAAAGGGTCAGTAATGTTCCCTGTCAGCCATACCAATGAAGAAGTGTCATGATTACTATTATATAGCCAATATATTTTTAGGATGGAGGAATTTTAGATTTTTTGATTTTAATTTTGGAATTACATTGTCATTTTATACATTTTTACTGCTGTTGGTATTACTGTCAAGTGTGTGCATGTATTTAATTTGCAGAGTCTTGAAGTAGCTCTCATACGTTTTGTAAGAGTTTTTTATTTTTATTCTATCTTGTCTCACCTGCCTTGAATAACACATTCAGCAATGCCACATTCATTTAGGTTCTTTACAGAGCATAGCCCGCATACCCATGTTTCTGTGAAAGAGAACATGATCATACTTGCAAATATTGTCCTCATATCATTATGAAGGGTAAGGTGGTTCACATCTGGAAGATAGACAGACCTTTATTCTTTCTGGCAGCATGAAGCAGTGGTGTTTTAAGTTCTATCTGGAGATAGAGTGGGCCTTTTCACAGTGCTGCTTTAAACTACTGAAAAATAGAATTGGAAATGGAAGGAGTTTCCTCAATTGACCGACTGCCCTGGTCTACAGAACTTTGGAACTCCAGTGACCCCTATTGTATTAGAGCTGAGTCTGTTGTCTGAAAGATGGACAATCATTCTGTTGACTATTTTCACCGACAAATGAAATATAGGGCCTAATTCAATCTGGACGCAAGGAAAGCCATTATATTTGGAGTTTTATGCAGAGTTGCCCTATGTTGTTGTGTATACATATGGTTTTATTTCACACAGCCTTTTTATACAAACTGAAACATATGACGTTATGACTGAAGTTAATGCAACCTACTTGTTCATGCTCTCCAAGGATCTCCCCTTTCTCCTGTGATTGCATTAGTCCTTTTATGTAAATATTAATGAGGTTTGATAATTTTAAATATTCTTAAATAACTACTTGATACTTAGGTGAAAATATAAAATGCTATGATTTATTTTTTTATGTATGTGTTATTTTATGTTGATGATTCTAGTTTGTTTTAATTACTTAGTATAGAATTGGATTTTTCAAATAATATGCCTGATCGGGAATTATGGGATATGCTTAAGCATGGTATGGTGTCCTAACTAAATTTTGGTTAATGTATGGTGAAATGTGCTGAAAAAAATGTTCTGCATTAACTTTCGGTCACTTTTAGGCACCGCAAGACTTTGAAAATAACTTATGAATTGAAGACTGTTTAATGTCAGTTACATGGATTGCTATTTTGATGTTATATTAAACAAACTTAGATGCGTACAGCTTTCCTTACCAAAATTCACCATGCTAATGCATGCATCTTCCAAATGCAGTATCATCTCCCCTGTGCAGTAAATGTAAATTGCCTACCGATTTTTGTTTCTCTGTAACTTCATCCTGCTGTCACCAAAGTCTATTGGCAGTGTACAAGGTGAAAAAAAGCATGCTGAGGAAATGATTGAGCAGCATGCTCTGTGAGTTCACAGGTCACAGCACGCGTCCTCAGTGTGAACGCTTCAAACTGGGTGGCCAGATCAGGAAGTGATGCCCCCATCATACAGATACTGGAAAAAAGTGTGGGGAGGGGTGTCTGAGGGGAAAAAATGAAATGTGAATCGGAGGGAGGTGATGGGTATTTAAAATGGAGGTGTGGGTGGGGGCGGGAGGTTCTTACATTTTGGTTAGTGTTTGTTGAAAATGACGGGTTTTGAAAAATATGGGGGATAAAAGACCACCTGGCAACGCCGGTCACAAGAGCAAAAGCAGGCAGAGGGAGGCTATCCGACACCAGCGGATTAGGCTTCTCACCCAAACTGGTGTTTTGTCAACACAGATGAAGCCTGGCATTGCGCTTGTGTCCTTTTTCCCCTACAGTGCCCTGCCTTTTCAGGTTTGCCAGTTTTCCACTGAAAATGTTTCCATGATGATTTAAAGTGGCGGAAATCAAAAAAAAAAAAAAAAGAGAAACAACCTCTCAGGCCTCTGTCCCCCCTAGTGTTGGTGGAGAGATCCTAAAAGCCTGCAGGTACCTCACTGAACTACACCGACTGGGTACTTGTTTCTACAGGGGATGTTTTGGTTTTGTTTAACCCAGGACAATCGAGACTAAACCGTCCTTCATGGTATGCAAAATACGACTGTTTGCATTGTTGTTTGCTCCTTTTATATGTGAATGCAAAACTGTTTGGCTGTACGGTACAAAATAGATTTACCCAATTGTTTAAAAAAAAAAAAAAAAAAAAAAGCACAGTTCTATTAAAACTGATTTTGAAAGCATGTGAGCTCATCCCACGTTGCCTTGCTTTATTATCGCTGTTACTGAATACTCTTGGCCTGTATTTGCTTACATGGTGACACACCATGAAGTTGACATTTCATTTCAACAGCTTGGTGAGCTTGGGTAACTCGGATACTGGTAGATTTTATTTTTGAATACATTCATTTTCATATGATAGTTATTTTACAGCTGTTACAGTGCTTATATTCTTGACAGACAGCCTGATTCAGGATGGTTTTAATCACTTACATACCCAGCTGTGTAAACGGATAATATGCACTGAAGTGATTTAGCCCTTGTAAAAAAGCTCAAATTTCAAACTTCAGCTGCTTAGCCCTGTTTTGAAACTGCTGCACTACACACCCGATTTATTTTACACTATGCTGTTCATGTGTGATTTTTCTATGAGTTAAATTCTTGAATGAGAGCATACCAACATGTGTGTACCGTATATAATACCCTTTGCATGTGATCACAGCACAGCAGCTAGCTACAGTATAGCACGTTCTAGTAATCTCTACTGTCTCTAAGTGCCACAATAGCAGGGTTAAACTAAATGTTATCTCACTTAGAGAGGATGACATGATAAAATTTTAGACGTACTGACCACAGGTGCTTTCCACAGAGATGCAGAAGCCGTGTTCCACTCTGTGCTGCAGTACGCATGTCACTGCTGGTACTTCCCCACACGTCCACAAGGGGGCAGGCTTAGGAAGCACTCTAGTGATTCCCCAACACTTAGCACCCTGAGGTCCTCCAGCTCCAGAGGCCTCCTTCAGGGAAACGGCGGCTTTGTTCCACAATTAGCGCAGTGACATCAATGAGCTGTTTTGATCCGTTTTTCTTGAAAGCTACCATTTGCTCAGCAATCGGGCTAAAAATACTGCTGACTGTCACCAGTTCAACACTGCCCTCATGACGCACAATCAGATGCTTTCCATTAACCACATTAGATGGTGGGTGTTTTTCTTTAATCAGGAAGGCACTGTTGAGTGAAAAGTGCCATCATCAGCATATCAGCCATTCACAACTGGGTCTGAGGGCAGATAGGAAATCATTGCAGTTCTTATCAGTAGTTGACTACTCATGCCTGTATGCCATCTATACAGAACCCGCTGTCAGAAATCACTAATGCCATTACCATTTTAGGAGGAGACATTGAGCTCACAATGGTACAGCAACATGCTGGTCTTTTAAGCGTTTTATTGCATCCTCTTGAAATCAAGAGAGCTCTCCATTCTGTGATCACACAACCGATGACGGCTCATTGTGACCGTGATGCAGTCTGACGGGTTTTCAGTAGCAACGAGAGCATGGCTTCATCATGAGGAATCCTGATGTAATCTCCGTGCATTGTGGGACCACCAAAGCTAAACTCGTTAGGCATGAATTGCATTTATGAGGACTGTCATATTATAGATGAATGAGGGCTAATTGTTCCTTATTTGATGGCTATCACTGTAAGCTCGCTTCACTCTCTTTAGTGACAGTGACAGATTGTCAGAGGCTGGGTTTGTGTCTGTTATTGGCAGCAGTGCGGTGTGGTGGAAAGGAGCAGGCCTTGGGACCCAGAGGTTGCAGGTTTGATTCCCAGATGGCGCACCGCTGTGGTACCCTTGTACCCTTAAGATTCCTAAATGAACTGTTTCAAAAAGTATACAGCATATGTAAATGATTAACATAAATCAATAAAAGTGGTAAGCTATGTTCATGGCTCTGGATGAGAGCATCTGCAAAGTACACACAATGGTTCCGTGTTTGGTACATGTTTGCATTACCGTTTGGTACACTAGATGGCAGTACTGTGCCTGCATTTACGGGTCTATGAAACCCAAGTGCTTGAGAGGAAGGATCCGCTCTCTCTTTCCGTACGAGTATGGATTTGATTGACATGACTGCTGACTTCATATTGACATGGACATCTGGCTCTTTCAGCTTTGATATTGAATACATTCATTTTCTCTTGTAGGTTGTTTTTTACCCTCCAATATATATATTATTTTTAACTTGAAGTTAATCTGTAACCTGTAAATCCTACTAAACTGTACTGTACCAATTGACTCCTGATATAAAACTACCATGTTTTGAGGGTAGAAACAACTTAATTAAAGAAATCTATTAACACTGCAGTAAAAAGGAATTAATATGTATAGCCATTTGTTAATCTGGGCTCTAGGAATGCTACCTGCTGTGCTTGGTGAGAGTCTCCTACAAGCTTAAAATGGGAGATGGGAGAGCGTTTACTTGGGCAGGCTTTAGGACCATGGGGCAGCCAGTCTCAGGTGTTTCCCTCCGTTCCGCTAAGCTGAGGTTGAGAGAGATGCGGGAGAGCAGGATCGCTCAGGTGAGCCAGGCCAACAGGGAGCGGCCGAGCCAGGTATCCACGAGGCACAAGAAAACCTGCCGGGAGACAAGGAGGGTGAGGTCACACAAAGAGACACACAAACACACTCCCAGCGTGAGTCGCTCCCACTGCAAGGTGAGCCAGGAGGACCACACCCTTCCACTGTGAGAGGAGTTCTGGGAACGCAGGAGTTTCTCCGAGCGTCTTTATCCTGAGGACTTCTCTGATCTCATCTCACCGGGCCAAAGCAATGGGCACCTACACTGACCAGAAGGACCAGTACTTCCTCAATGTGTAAGTCTAATCCAAGAGGCCTTTGACAAGTTGAGTCTAAATCTAGAGAATCATTTTCAGTCACTGAGCAGCGATGCAAAAAAATGGTTTCAGCAGGAAAAATAAAGGTTTTGGATTGGATTTTGGGGTTATTTTTCAAACAGGAATTGATGTGTTTGAGGGCAGAAAAATCACACTGAATCTGATAATTTGATTAAGACCATGAGAAATAAGCACTGTTAAATAGCATTTGTATCTCTTGCTCCTGGTGACCTAAGTTTTGAATAGTTTTTCTCTCTTTAAATCTGAGAAATAGCGGTCTCTGGTTGTGTACCTGTGTGCACAGAAGGAGAGATCATTTTACTCGATCACTTTACTTGGTCAGAGGACGAGATATCCTGGCTCAAGTTACTCCCTGTGTTACTGTATCCATTACAGGGTTGACTTGTCAAGTTGAAATATGTCCTGGTCTTGTCAGTACCTGCTAAATATTTTGTTGAATTTTCCACATAATTATGGCCCGCCAGCACACATGTTTGATGACGAACATGAGTAGTCCTTCCTGGGGGTGTTCTTACAAACCAGACTGCCTTGTAACTTATTGCACCCCTTTAGGTAGGACCCATGGTTGGGTTCTTAGAGAGATTGAGGTGGGTCGCAAGTCTCACATGAAATATACATGTTGGTTTTGTACCCCGTCTACAGACACGCGTACTAAGTGGACTAAACATTGCAGAACCCCGTGTATGTGCAATCATTCTGACATACATGTAAAATATATTTTTTTTATTTCCCAATTTCAACATTTGTGATGCTATATTTTCGTGTGGAGTCACAGAAAATGTTTCACCCATTAAGTGGGTCGTGTGCTTGGGGATTTGGGAACGCAGATGTAATTCACCTATTTAAACTGGTAATGTATGTTTTGTTAATCAACAACAGTGCGCTGTGATCATTAGTTCAGCCCTGCATGTGATTTTCTGGTTCCACTACTACGTGGAAAAGGCTTGCCACAGCTTGTTGGAGAAGCTATGACTCCTGCTAACACCTACGGCAAAATAAGGCAGGTAAGAACTAAGGTTTACCTGCGGACAGTGCTGGATTGCCTAGACTGAGTCTAAAGGGCTTCTCAAAGTTGGTCCTGGAAGGCCACAGTGCCTGTAGGGCACCTCAGTCCTAGTTCCAGAGAACTAAGGTGCCTATAGGGCTAATTAGTCCAGGTTTGTGAGGGATGAAATGCCTGCAGGGCAACTCAACCCTGGTCCTGGACACAAGTATTGTGGTAAAGCGAGAACACTAATAATAGCACGATTGTTCAATTTGTCCACTGACACAACAATGCTCCTTATTAGCATTGGCACCAGTCCTTGCATGTCAAAATACTGAAGTGCACAGGGCAGTGAGCGTAAGAACGGGAGGGCTTGTGTAGGTTCAGCTTGGTGTTGATTCTGCAGTGTTTGTATTTACCCGGGCAATTACTTTGTGCTTTGCTTGGTGTGTTTACTTTGTGTTTTGTATGTTTTTGACTGAATGTCCAAGAACAGGGTGTAGCTCAGTCAAAGGTCACTCTAAACTCTGCTGGTCTGCTGCTTCCTCTGTGCTCAGCTTCAGAAGAGGAAGTCCTGAAGCAGACCTTCTCTGCTGCTATGTGGTCATGCTACATGCAGTTCCTCGATCTGGATTCACGCTCGCCTCTGGGCATCGTATTATCTACAGTAGCACCTCCCTATCCAACTGTAGGTCCATGGAGGAAATAGCATTGTACACAAATCAAACTAGCTAGTCACTTTGCAGGGTGTAGCAAGCTAGAACAGAAAGACTACTTCAGAATGCATGCATTGGGTGTATTGAAATGATAATTAAAGACTGCAGAATGCATGGTAACTTGTATCCCTTGTAGTCATTTGCTTGGACGACAACACTCAGATCAAGGGTAGCACAAAATGGAACTCCTATCAGACACTCCTGCCTGCTGTCATTATGAGCAGAGGTTTTGTTTAATAGCAAATTGGATCATGTACCACCGCCAAGTTAGTAATATCTGAGAGGTGATCTCAAAGGAGTCAGAAATAAATTCTTAGAAGAAGGATAATATGATGTGTTCAGTTGTTTGGTTGTGAATGTTTTACAAGTCCTGTTCACCTCATTTAAATTTTTTGTTTTTTTTGAAGTTTTACTAAAGGGAGAAAACCTTGATTGTCCCATGTTTATTTTAAATTTCTATCTAGGCAGGTTGTATCGAAATGCATGATTGTAAATTAAATGGTATTGGAACTTCTTAAAAACACATACCTGTACTTTTATGAATGAAATTATTTCACTTTCAGAACATAACCAAACACTTACAAGTCGTAATTATGCAGTTAGTAAATAAATGAATTATGAGATTAATATTCATTTTTTGGGCTTTCAAAAGAGTAGTGATGTCTGTGTCTCGGCATAAATAATTTGTGATTCTGTATTTAAGAATTCTGCTGTCAATTTTCACTAACCTATTGTTTTATACATATCTTGTGTGTTTCTGTATGAGTGATTTTTATTCAGCTTTATTTTTATAGATAATGCAAGGTATTTCTGTTGGCAGTTATTTCAATATACTCATTTTACTGAAGTATACAAACTAACTCTTTTCCCCATGAAACAGCCATTTTACGATTCTCATTTTCCTGGACACCAGTGAAATGATCTCTGCGCCTAAAATCCATTTGCAATACAGGCAGTACCTGTTTCACGGCTATCTGGTTTACGACTGCTTTTCCTGAGCCACACTGTGTGGTAACAGAGGGGTCCGTCAGTGTTGCACCACAGACCGCTGCAAATTGACCAGTATCTCTAATTTTCTGCACAGAAAGATCAATCGGTCAGTCAATCAAATTTTATTTGTTGTAGTGCTGTCCATGCAGCGGATTAGCGGATAGTGTATTTTCCAGAGGGAATCAAAAAAACAGAAGACCCAGGCCAACTGGGAAAGGCTTATTCCCTGACCCCGGGAAAAGGCGGTCGAGAGACTCCAGTGGAAAAGATAACATTGCGGCATAGCACATAAAAGGCATCGTCGTGGCAGTTCAGTTCTGCAGCCGATGAGGTGGACGGGGGATGGCATGGTGGCCTGAAGCAGGTTATGATGGGGATCCTTCCCTCTGAGAGTGGGTTAGGGTTAGGGTTATTGTTAGGGTTATTGTTAGGGTTAGGGTTAGGGTTAGGGTTATTGTTAGGGTTATTGTTAGGGTTAGGGTTATTGTTAGGGTTAGGGTTAGGGTTATTGTTAGGGTTAGGGTTAGGGTTATTGTTAGGGTTAGGGTTAGGGTTAGGGTTATTGTTAGGGTTAGGGTGGTGCAGCAGTTGTCCAGGCATTGTGTTTGCTGTGTTCTGTACTGCAGGTGGTGGTGGTGAAGCGCTAGAGAAAGAGAAGGGGAGACAGAGCGAGAGAGGGAGAGAATTCAGTGGTTAGAAAGGGCTGACCAGGGAATTTGGGTGCAGTAAGTTCCGGGGCTGGTGCTCTTAATGTTCTGGAGGATTGTGCTGATCTGCTCCTCCAGGTGGCCCCTCTGACACTCCACTGCAGCTTTTTCCTTCTCAACCCCCTTGATATAATCTGAAGCAGAAATGGTCACATTGTAGGTCTAAGGAGAACATAATTACCAATTTTTGGGTGGTAAGAAGCACTCCCTCTCTTCAACATACCTTCCAGCTCCAGCCTTCGCTGTTTTTTCAGCCTGGAGGATGGTGACAATTTCATTGCTCTGAGGCTGTAAGCAAAACATCAAAATTACACAACTGCAGTGATAACGGGTCAGTGAGTTTCAGTTGAACGCTGATGACATGACATTTGAATCTGGAGTTGAGTGCTGATGCTAAGCAAAGTACTTGACTTTTTTCTTATACATTATACCTCTCTATAAATGAGAGAGCTCATGTGACACAAAAGCTGTACAAACTGCCTTTGACAGAGGCATCCTGTAGGCATGTATGCAATGAGATGTAATTTACCTGGCAGTATTTAATGTTTCTCTCAGGGGTCCAGACAGCGCAAAGGCACCTCCCAACATCCAGGACATGGAACTCAGAGAGGAGTGGCAGGACGAGGAGTTCCCCAGGTCAGAGGTCATGCCCTATTGTGCCTTTAAGATCAACCCTGCTATTTTACCACATGCTAACACATCTGCTGTCTACTGCCTTCGCTCTGCTGGGGATAGGGGCTGGTAGGTTGTCCAGGGCTTCCTGGTCTCACTGCTCTCAGGCACCCTGCAATGCGTCAGACACCAGCAAATTGCTCGGATGACCACAGCATAGTCACGCCTGTCCTCCAATGAGCGGCCACTCCAAAGCGCTGTGCTGAGCAATGCAAAAAAATGCCATTGGCATTGTGCAAGTGTATTGGAGGATTGCATTCATCTTGCAAGGTTTCAGCTGTCTCATACTAACTGCCACAGATGAATCCCAGATTCCTGAAATTGCTTTTGTCTTTTTTGAGCAGTGGATAATAATTGCGTGCTTTAGAGGAGATGAACACAGATGATGAGGACAGATATATACCTCGTTTTAGGCCTCTTCCAGAAGATGCACATGGCCCAGATGATGACCAGGAGAGTCACGCAGCCAGTGGAGACAGACCAGGTAATCGGATCCTTTGGACTGGGACGTTAAATTGAGGTCCTGACAGTGATTATTAAACATCTTGCCAAAAATCCACTGTCAGTGTGCAAAAACATCACCCCAACACCCATGGCACTCTTTGAGAGAATGAGGCTGTTAACCCCTCCCTGAAAGGTGGAGTGAAGGTGTCTGAAAGGTGGATTAAAGGTGTCTGAAAGGTGGAGTGAAGGTGTCTGAAAGGTGGATATTCTGCAGTATAAAAGGGGTTGAGGTTGGCTTGAAAAGGTGATTGAGGGCCAGGTTTTTGGGGGTACCCTTTTACACTGAAGTCAAGGCAGCTTGAAAGGTGGTCTCTTTGCCATATAACCCACCCTTGTGTGCTCAGGGCAGACAAGGCAGTTGTAAGGGTCACTGTAACAGGAATCTGAGGTTACGGATCCTGTTCCGCCAGCCCCGCCCGCCAGCCTGGCTCTCTCCGGAAACTGCACCAGGAAGAAGCGGCTGGTGGCGCCCGCCATCAGCCTGACTCTGGAGCGCAGCGACTCGGTCTTCTCCGACGACTTTGCCACTGCCGCCCTGTCCCCGTCGCCCGACGACGACCCCGAGCTGGACATCAACCTGGAGGACCTGGACACGCCCTCTGACAGCGAGTCCTTCGGCTTCCCCGACAGCTCGCACAACCTGGAGTGGGACGGTGAGCAGGGCATCATGGGAAATCAGTTATAGGAAGGGCAACTAGCACTAAGCCAGTTACTAACCATGTGTGCATGTAATATTTTTTAGGGCCATCTTCCCAGTCTTTTACTAATAATGCCCAACAATATGCCTTCTCTGGGTTTTTTTAGAAATAAGAAATATGTGGGGAAAATATATCCCAGCAACTACTGACATATACATTAAAAAATACATTGTATACATATGTTGTCAGCAAAGTAAACCCAGACCAGCTCTAGCTCCTTCAAACATGAAATACAGCTGGAATGCTGGGGGACTAAAATTCCATTAAGCATTTTAGCTAAAATAACATAAGCTGAAATTAAAGAAAAAAGTTATAATATTTTAATAGAGGCTAAAATACCTTTAAGCATGGTTTGGCACAGAAAACTGTGACCAGAGGCTGAAATGCTTGGTGGGGCGAGGTAAAAGTTCAACTAAGCCCCACCCACACAGCTCCTCTGTAGAACTGGGCTTTGGAGAAAACAGCCCGAGGTGTGTTTGAACTTCCAGCTATGTATTTGGCTTTAGCCTGTGGTGTGACCTGTTTATACCATTGCATGGCATGTTATTTTACTGTTGTTAATTTGTGTAATGGGTGTGCACGACCTCTGACCCGGAGGTCGTTTCCCCTCGGGTGTGCGGATTGGCTGGCGCAGACGACCTGCCGCGGGTGGGCAGAGGAGTGGGCGCGGTAGCCCGCGCGTCTGTGACGGAGCAGGCGGAGATCGGACACATGGAGCTGGACCAGGTGGACAGCGACGGTCGCAGGTGGCGCCGGTTCAATATCTCCGGGCAGGAGTGCTACGTCAACATGACCGTGCTGGAGCCATACCTACAGGTGCTGTCCCATGGGGGTAAGTTTGGGAGGGGGGCGCTGTGAGGGGGGAAAGTTTAAGACTCTTTGGAATGCTGCAGTCTGTAGGCTCAGCTGATCTCTTAGTCATAACTTGGCAATATAAAATTGAAGTGCAGCATGCAAAAATAAAAAGTTATACATATGAAACTGGCCATATTTAGAGATATCTAACCCCGGATGCCCTGGGTTCAGTCCTCTGCTGAGTCATATTACATTACATTATTGTCATTTAGCAGACGCTCTTATCCAGAATGATTTTCATATACATATACAGTATATCGTACTTATCCATATATACAGATGGATATCTACTGAGGCAGTTGTGGGTTAGGTATGTTGCCCAAGGGTACAACAGTAGTGCCCTAGCAGGGAATCAAACCAGCAGCCTTTCAGTTATGAGATGTGCTTCTTATCATTGTGCCATACTGCTGATCTAATATTTGTAAAAAAGATATTTATGGCCTCTATGCTTGTGCCTGGTACTCAGCATAACAGGGATGGATTGTGGGTAATAAATCTGTGATTGACTGGCAGCCTGTCCAATGGATGTTCTTGTTCATCAAGCCCCACACACCACAGACATGAGCCCCTATGAGCCACGCCTTCTTACTCAGATACTGTCCTCTGGGGGTGACTTGCACAGTGGACATCTCCCCTGTAATCCCTGTATAGAGCTGGATATTTAACCCAAGGAGATCAGCATTTCAGGCCAGGATCTAGATCAAGAGTAAAATAGCAGTAACCCATTTAACCACTACACTACCACAACTGCCTCACTCCTTGAGAAACCCTTTCTTAACCTAGTCATACTGTGGTTGTTCACATCGCAGCTCTCAAAAGCCGCATACTAATTGGGTCTCTGGAGCGTAATGCAGAGAGTGGCCCTTTACCCCCGGGGTTTGTTGGCTGAAAGTGAGGTCTTTAGGGCTTCATTAAAGACCAAGACTCATAACACAGATGTCGAGCAACACAGGGGCCTAGAAGAAGCTGTCCGTAGCGCCATATGCAGACTCACTAATCCCATGTTATGAGGTATGACTCATTGCACTTGGGGCTGGTTTGCCTGCTGTTCAGAGAACACTGACATCCGCTATTATAGTATAGTGTTCAGAACAACTGAGCTGCTGGCTAAAATCTCATAGCAGAGCAAAGGCCTGCATCTTCACACTGCATCTTGGCTCTGATACTTAATCGTAAATCAAGTCTTTCCTCACGTGGAGCCCCCCTGTTTTTGAAGATGGCACGGCTGGTGCGGCGTTGTGTGATGGGTTGACACACGCGCAGGTGTGGTCTGTCCTGTCCCGCACGTACTGTTCCTCCTGTGACTCAATCAGCCGCCCGCTTCTACCCTTATGTCATGTGCTGCTCCGGTTGAGAGTGAGAGTTGAGAGTGGTCTGCCGAGTGACAAAGTGGAAATGGAAATGTAGTGGGGGGAAAAAAAATAAGCAAGAAGTAAAGTAGATGAGATTTATTAATGAAACTGAATTTGAACATCGGGGAATTACTGGACGTCCAGCAAGACACAGATCTTATGATTTTATACATGTTCACATGTTTCCTCGTTGGTCTCACAGGATCAAGTCATGAATATATTAATGTATGAATATATATATACATATATCAAGTATAAATGTAACAAGAGGGGAAAGGAAGGCTTTGTGAGGAAAGGGATTCGGGTGCTGTTAGTTCTGGGTATCTCAGCATGCTTTGGGTATGCTTTTTTCTTTTGTTTCATATTTTATTGATTATGGCTATGAACCATGCCTTCAGCACAAGTGACGGGATTTTTGTTAGGATTTCTGACAGCATCTCGTGCTTCAAATCCAGGAGGGACAGCGGTTTTCATTCGCAGAAGCAGCTGCAGTTGCACCCTGGTCATCCGCACGGTTGAAAGAGATCAGAGATGATCTCATAATCCAATGTCCCCTGTGATCCAGGTTACTATGGAGACGGTCTGAATGCCATCATCGTGTTTTCCTCCTGCTACCTCCCGGAGAACACCATCAAGGATTACCAGTATGTCATGGACAATCTCTTCAGGTAGTGTGAACACCTGCAGGCAAAAATGCAAGCTGTCCTCATGAGTAACTATGACAGTAAGAGGCATACAATTGATTTTACAGATTGCAAATACTTCACTGGGGGAGAGGAACCTAAGTTGTTCAATTCCGATTATGGGGAAGTGCATTGAGTAGCATTTCAAACTCAGATATATTTAGGTTGGGGATGTTGAAATTAGTAACACTTAAGAAATATCCTGTAGTGGTTTCTCTTGTCAACAACCACAAATGATACAGCTGAAAATACCTGTGGGTCTATACCAGTGCTGCCCTCTATTGGCCGTGGATAGCCATAACACTGCGTTTTAAAGATGTTTCTGGCACCTATAAAAAAATACAAGTCATTCAAGTTCCCAGCAATCAGTGAATCCAACTAATTAATTAATACCTATGATGACATGAAGACCAGAAGCCCAGGGACATTACAGGAAACAGCACTGGCCTGTATCCATGCTGTGATTGTTACCGTTACTATTACTTGAACCATTGATATCACCTTCAGTTAATATTCACTTCAGTTGCTATTGCTATTGTCACTGTATGCTCAGGATCATTGCTGTGAATAATCCTTTCTGACACCTAAATGTTCACAGCAAGTGCTCTGAATGCCTGTATATTATTTGTACAAGCCAGGTGTGATGGCTGTTTATGTGGAATCTCAGTCAGGTTTGTCTTACCTTGCCACAGGTATATAGTGGGTACCCTGGAGCTGATGGTGTCTGAGAACTACGTGATAGTTTACCTGTGTGGGATGGCCCCGCGGAGCAAGATGCCCAATATCAAATGGCTGCGTCAGTGCTACATGACCATCGACAGGAGGTAAGATTTGTATCCCCCCTCATCATGAATACAGCTGATTGGCTTATTTTTTAGGTTCTTGACATCAGCAGCAGAGTTCTTTTCTATTGACCATCCTACAGCAGGTGGACTTTCCTATTGAAGCCAGGAGATGGCGCTCAAGTCAATGTACAGCATAGTGTCCCTCAAGGATCCTCTCCTGCCCTAGTCCCTTATCTAGCTCCTCTTTAGAGTGCATAGATTGTGCCCCCAAGCATTGGCACAGATTCAAGTTAAATTCTTTTCACATAAGTGTTGGGTTATATAGTTTGAATCAGCTGATCCTGGACCTGCTCTTGGAGTTCTCTTCAAGTTCTGAACAAAACCCCACGGGCCCGCTTTTAACAAAATTTGGGTACCCCTCGTGAGCATTGAGGATCCCTACACGGGCAATCCCTTCCTCCCGCTCTCTCTCCCTGTCAGACTCCTAGCATGAAATATGACAGGAATGCGGCATAATTCATAACTTAAAGACGGCCCTATCAGAGGGGAGCTGCTGCATGTCGGCATTCCTCAGATAACCCACTGACCCCGGCGCTGGTCTCCCGTGCCACAGACTGGGTGTGTGTGTGTGCCCCGCTGTGAAACAGGCCGTCTGGAATTGCATGCAACAGCAAGTACAGAAAAACAGGAGGAGTCTGGCTCAGGGAACAGGACAGGGGCTGGCGGTGTAGCTAAGATGGACTGCTGACAGTTAAACCACATATAAAAGAAAAAAGAATACATAATTACACTGAACCTCAGGGTACATGTCTGTATGTTCAGTTCTGTATATTTACGTGCATGTAGCAGGATTACTGCCAACTTTCTTCCTATACAACAAAAATTATATTGAGAATATATTTTATACAATATATTTTATAGCTTTGAAAATATGTAAATTGTTGCTGTTTTGGTATACTGAAATATATTTCTGTTTTGAATTGATGTAGTTTAAATATATTTGCTATTCCTGGGCTGAATAACATATTTTTCAGTGTTACATTATTTCATTTTTGTATGGGTGATCACTATTTGTTATATATGTTTGCCTACTCTTTGTAAAGGCAGTTCACTCCCACGCCAACATCTTTTTAAAAGCCGGTCTTCACCTGACGTTTCACCTTGAATTTATGAGCTCTCCGGCGGCCTCCATCTCAGGGCTCACAGCATGTGCATTTGAAGCAATGTTTTGCCAAAATCTCTGGAATGCAGAAAATGATAATATGAAGATGAAGTCATAATATTTAACATATTGCAATATTTCAAAAATGCAATAATCTATGCAATGTATTAAATGTGTCAATGGAGCTTCACTCCCTTGGAGTTAGGTTTATTTGCACAGGGAAAATAAATGTTAAACAAGCTCTCATAATAAAATGCAAATGTGGGCAGGTGAGCTAAGAAAACCTATCAGGGCTTATAAGGGAACGCACCAGACAGAGCAGATTACATAATCACACAGACACAGGCTACAAAAAATAGATTAGAGTTATTTCTGCTGTCTTGTTCTATTTTTCACAACCTGGCAAATGCATCAGAGCGTTACAAATCGTGTCACTTGGTGTCCTTGCCACAGGACTCCTCCTTTTCTCAGGCTGAAAATGGAAAACATGATGTTGCGAACTCAGAGATCAGAGCTGGGAGATGAACTAGCAGAAAGAGGTGTGAGGAAATGTATCACAGTGCTGAGGAGTGTGGCTGCCGCAGTCTGCCTTGCTAAAGCCACATATCCCACAATTCCTTGAGACTTTGGACTTCACGTTGGTCTGGCCCATTCACAGCTGTGTCAGCCCAGGATTCTCCTCTGTGACCAAATACTGTGAGTCAGTGTCTGAGGCAGCACACAGGGCGTGGCTGGGATGAGAGGGTGTGGCAGTGTCTTCATCTCTTTATTCAAAAAACCACCACTGGGACATTAACAGTGGATTACTATGCTGCAGGTGACGAAGGTTATATAGGACCATTGCTGTCTGGTTCAAATCCAGCCACTGATGTAATGAAATAAACAAACCCATGTGATCGTTTCGCCAGTGAGGAAACCTGTGGTCTTGGCGGTGACTGGACCGTGTAATTGCACCATGGCTGTGTTTGGACCGGTGTCTTCGTCCCGTGACAGTGGTTGACCAGACTCCTTTCCTTGCCTCATGCTGTTTGTTTAAGACAGTTGCCTTGCACCATGGCAACGTTTGGAGAATTCCGTCAGATCAGGTTCTATATCAGCGGTGAGAAAGATATCCCTTTACACGCTAACAGTCCCTGGCATTGCTTAAGATTCCATCAATAGTGCATTGAATAGTTTAAACCAATGAGAACGGCTTTAAATAGAGAACAAAATCCCCCAGGTTTAACAATTTAAATAGCAACCAGAACTCCTTAGTTGAGCCAGGAAGCCCTTCAGAGTGTGTCATCTCAATAGAAGTGAACAGTCTCTGATTGCCCTACCCCTTGGCAGCGGTCGACTGGACTGTCTCATTGCTGTACCAAGTGTTTGGGTCTGTTACCCCGTCTTAGTGGCAGTAGTTAAGTGGACCATTTCCCTGTCTTAACCGTCTTTTGTGCCCAGTAAGAGCACAGAAGCGAGGATCTTCTCCTTGCCCGACCAAACAGGCGTAATGCAGCATAGTCTGCCTATGACTCCTCTGTTGTAACATCCCCTCAGACACGATGCTGAGTCACTCTGTTCAGCTCCGGATGTGGCCTCTCCCAGAACCTTCTCCAAAAACACCTCCACACACCAGACAGATTCCTCCCACAATCCTCTCTGTCGTCACCAAACCGCCCCGGCACTGACTCCCCCCCGATGTGTGCTAAAGGGTTTTTTTTTTAGGATTAGACTTTTATTATGTAGCTGACACTCTGTGTGGAGCTGTGAAATAGTTTAATGTACTGTTACAGCAGTTGCCAGCACTTTAAAGAAGAGGTGGGCAGTGTAGAGCCAGTGCTTTCCCATCAGTACTGAACCCAGTTCACAACTGCACAGTCATTGGTTGTTGTCACACGTCTCCCAAACCAAAGTTTATCTGTGACAATTCACTTGTGATGGCTGTGATTGACAGATTGTGCCTTGCAAGTCAAAATCACAAAGCATCTGTGATATAGGGGTGGGTACGTAAAAGTCACATGATGACAGCAGGGTAGGGCTGTAGAAATTGACTATTAACTGTGATAGAAAGTGACTATTTTCTTTTTAACCTGTCAAAAGTCACTGGTTGGTGCTGGAAACATGTAGGACTTTCTGTGTTCACTGTGCTGTCTCTGTCCAGGCTGAGGAAGAACCTGAAGGGTCTGTTCATCGTTCACCCGGTCTGGTACATCAAAGCTCTGCTCACCATCATCAAGCCCTTCATCAGGTGAGGACCCGGTCCTAGCTCTCACCCACCAATGGGGATAGATCTGTAGGAGAGGCTGACGAATCAGAGCTGTTTTGGAGCTACATGGACACGCGGTTTGTCCTATTAGCTGATAGCCTTTTGCAGGTTTGAGACTCACATTGTGCATTTCACATTGTTCAGTTCAGCTAGAGTGTGTGGGAGTGAGAGCAATGTGATGTCTTCCCAAATGATGTGACTGTTGCAATAATGGAATATACTACATACACTACTAGCAAATATATGGTTTAGCTAAATTGCTTAAGTTAAGACTGTGATTAATTGAACTGAAGCTTACAGACACTGAAGCCCGCCTGAAGCAGGGCTGAGCAGCCCTGCAGACACTGCAGCCCTATTGGAGCAGTGTTGAGTAGCCCTGCAGACACTGTGGCCCTATTGGACCAGGGTAGAGTAGCCCTGCAGGCACTGTGGCCCTTGATTACACTGCACGCACTGACCTGATAATGCTGATCGCTGTCTTTTCCCCACAGTGCAAAGTTCAGCAGGAAGGTACGCTTCATCCCAAGCCTGCAGGAGTTGTCTGCCTTCATCCCCATGGAGCATGTACAGATCCCAGAATGCATCAGACAGTAAGTGACATCACTCTGCTTCAGTTACCTGTGCAAAGCTCTTTTTTATTTGTTCATTTCCGCTTACCTTTCAAGACAGAAACTTGTCTTGAAAAAAATGTATCCTTTTGTGATTTTCTTTCCTTTTTATGAGTATTTTTTAAAAGGTCACAGAACACAATTTTTCTTGACGCCTGGGCAGAAAGCGCTTTCGTCAGGGGAATCTTAACTGAAGGCACTAAACAGACAACAGATAGGGAACATGCTTAAAACAAGCATGATCATTTCAGAAATCAATCAAATCAATGATATAAATACTCAGTTAAAATAGAGGTAACTAATAACGTAACCACATAAAGGTTTAGAATCATAAACATATACAATTGAATTCTTTAAATGTTGCATAAATTATGACAAAAGACACTGCTATTCATTTACTGAACGGAATATCCCAACTATACACACACACACACACACACACACACACACACACACACACACACACACAAACTGAGGCCCTCAACACTCTGACTGTTGTTAATATTGATGCACATAATGGATAAGTTGAGAATAAAATTGTATTTTGCATTTGTGTTTCCTTTTAATGTTTTAGTGTGTAACACTCAATAGTTTTAATATCTTTGTCATTACATTTTGAACAGTGTTTTGAATACTATACATATTTATTGGGAGAGTAATTGACATTAATGTGTTTTTTTCCCAGATTTGACCAGAATATGAATGGTTGAAATACAGAAGCTTTAACTGCATATATGTATATAAAGGTGGTGGAACCCTGGACAGGCCTGGACAACAGGCTGACGGGCAGATGTTGTGAGACCAAAGGTTACATGGTCAGCAGGTTGCCTAACACAGCAAAACCCTTTAACCTCTGAGATCTCAACCAATCATGCTACTGGGTATTTGACTTTGGGCATGTTGATTTTCTCTCCTCTGATTTGTCCAAGTGCTTCATGTGACCCAGCTGTACCAATCATAGATGAATGTTGTGCTGTACTTTCAGAGAAGAACAGCTAGTCCAGGGTTGTGAAGGGTGAAACTTTAAAGAGCACTGGAGAAAAGGGGACTTTTGTCAGAACTGGCAAGCCGAATGCCTCCTTTGTGGTCTGAGGCACAGAGATGCGGTTGGTTTACTGAGTGAGGTCATTCACAAAGCACAGCTTTCTCATTATCGATTACCACGGCAACCGTAAGAACAAGCCCATGCCAGGCTTTACATAACACCGGGATTATTACATAACATGTGATTTATGGGTAGAAGATCATTGCTGTATGCCACCTTATGGATCTCATTATGGGCTGCTTGAATGCTGGAATTTTTTTTTTTTTTTTTTTGGGGGGGGGATTTGACAATGACTTAAAGGCCAATTTTCAATTTCACTTACCTTGAAAGCCCCATGCTTTTGGTTCCCCCATCGTTTATTTTCCATAGCTACTTTAGCTGTAGGTCAGCCACAGGTCATAACACAACATTCAGGACTGCTTCAGATGTTTTTTTGTTTCTTTTTAAATTGCATGCCATATTATCGAATTCTGTGGGTAGTGTTTCTTTTAATTTTTTTATACTGTTTGATGTCATCTGTATTTATGTATGTATATATGTATGTATGTTTGTTGGTACGTACTGTAGTCTTTTACTGTAAGTTGCTCTGGATAAGAGCATCTGAAAGGCCTCATAATAGGAATAAAAGGCGTAATGATGAATGAATCTAGCACAATACTTCGGCTCTAAGGGTCAGGAATGGTGCAGATTTCCAAAGTCTCTGTAAAACAGCCTTTCTCAGCTCTGCCAGGCGGAAAGTTTTCTTGCTCTTTTTCTTATCGGCAACTTTCTCAGAGTGAAGAATGAGGGAGGGGAGCAAGATACCATTCACATATCCATCAGATGTGCTACACTTGATTGTGCAAAGCCAATGCAGAAGAAGACTGGAATCAGTGATGGTTCGCATTGAACCCTTGCCTTCGTATTTTTACTTTTCAACAGAGGTTAACTATGACTGTGAAACAATTTGAGGTCCTTGAAAATGCAATCCATTACAATGCTTTGCCAGGGCTGTTGAATATGCAGAGCAGTCTCTTTTCCATGTCAGCCCTAAATCACTAAATTTAGTGAACCAGTTTCACCACCCTCTCCCAATTCTTGACAAGGAAGGCGTATACAGTAGGTAGGGAACCTGGTTGACTTTGGCCTTTCAGGACAAGGTGTGGGCACTGCTGGGGAAAATTCAACATGTAAAACATGGATGTCTGTGTACACAGGTCGTTACGCCATCTGGATGGGCTGATACCAGATACAGGTAGTTTATGCTGAAGCATCCATATAACACAAAGCACAGCAACTGCCGTGGGGTTTTCACTGAGAACTCAGCATGTATGTTTTCACAAAGGTAGTCATGGGAAATGAAGTCCAAAGCCTGTGTAAAAGTGCTCTGTGAACTCTGCGCATCCCTGCTAAAGGTCTGAATGTTTGAAACTCACCCTGATGCTCACACATGGCCTGTTAAATGAGAAAAACCAGCAAAGATCATCCCAACTATAATCTGATTAATGTGTTTTATACTTGATACTTTTATACTTGACTGTGTGTCCAAACATAGCCCTTGCCCAAATAGCACTATCACTCTACATTTCAGTTCACTTTAAAAATGATTAATTTCAGTACTGACTTATGCTGTGTTAAATGTATTTGTATCAAGCCTGTAATAAGGAGGTAAAGTTTAAAGCAAGTGCAGTGAACTGCTCCTTTCACATTTCCTGCACTCATTTATGGTTGAGTTTTACTGCTTCTTCAGGTTTATAGCGTAGGTTAGGAGTGCTCATTCCAGATGCAGGTTTGCAGGGGCTGTTTTCCAAAGGGAGGTGTACTGTGTTTTGTTTTTTAAGAGCCCTCGGTACAAAGGGAGGGGTGTTTTTTTTTTTTTTTTTTTTGGCAGGCGCCGTACCTGTTTCCACTGTCGGCTGTAAATAAGTGAGAGAGAGAGTAGACCGTTCTCACAGGTTTTGGCTCGGAGAGGTGACCTGTGAAACTCACGTTGTGAAAGCGCTGCAGCCCTCAGGAAATGGACTTCTGCAGCTAGGGGAAGCTCGCTAGCTGCGGGGGACCGTTATAACTGTATGCGCTTAACTGATAAACAGGAACAGAGAAGTGTCTGATAGATTGTGGGCTATAATGTGTTTTTCAGCTTGGCGCTTTTCTCGTGGCCCAACATGCACTGGGGTGCATTCTGCAACTGAGACACAGTAAACTAAAAATAAACTACGGTTTATTTACTGCGAGGTAAACTACGGGCCGTCCAGGATTTCATACCCTTGGAAAAGTAAATACTTGTGTAAATTGCCTGTGTTTTAACCACTTGTTGCGATTCTGGAATTTGCACTTTCACCCAAACATGTTTCATAGGCATTTGAAAGTTATATTGTCATTACCAGGAAATGCTCACAGGCGAAATGTTTCCTATAAATTGTACTTTGCCGCTTCAATATGGTACTATTAGATCTGTAGCACTGGGCTTTTTTATATCCAAAAAAAAAGTCTGTTCCTCCTGTACTGAATTTAAAAGCACCCATTTTACCTGCTGATTTCAATGACCGGGTTTTTGTCCCAGTCCTGGACCAGTTTAACCCATGTTCAACTGGACTAATCAAAAGGTCACAGCCAGCCAAAATCTAAGGACCCAAGGATCTCCATGAAGCCGGAGAAGTGTTTGCAGAGTCCCACTTTGGTTCAGTTTTGCAAACCGTGCGAGGCGGTGTGTGTGATTTGGCTGCTCTCAGCTGTGACGGCTTATTCAAGCGAGCGAGAGATGGAGCGCCCGTCGGCCTGACTGTGCGGGAACCCGGGCCCTCGGCCCTCAGAGGAAACTCCCAGGCCCGACGCAGACCCGCCATTGTTTGTTTCTGTTCCGCAGAAGGGAGGAAGTGATGGCTCTGCTGATAACGGTGCCGTCTCTGCGATTTCTGCTCCGCACGGGCTTTTCAGGAAGGCTTAAACCCCCGCTGCGGCTCGTTTACCAGAGGAAAAACACTGTCTGACCCCTTTGCTGAGACGTTAACATGAAATTATTTTTTGCAGTTCTATTTAGATTTTCGTGTCTGGCAATGAGCGTGAGGCTTTGATATGATTTACAGAAAACAGCCCCAAGCGCCTATAAGCAAAATCAGTGCAGCATTCATCAAAACCATTTTACAACAACCAGCATGACTGTTACACTTCTTTAAATCTGCAGTACGCTCGACGTAATAATCGAGATGTTGTAAAAAAGCACCAGTGGCTTTAAATGGGGATGTACTGACCATAATGTGTTTGGAAACAATTACTCTTAAAAGAAAATTTGATAAAATGCATTTTAGTATGTAGCATATTAGTGGGGCTGGGTCATAAGTTGATGATTATACCTGATGAGACTTGTGTTACAATCAAAATGAAATTGGCAGACTGCGCTCACTTCCTGTCACACATAACCCTGCATTAAACATTAACCATAACCCCTGCACGCTCCCATTTTAAACCGTGTGAAATCAGTTCTTATCGCGTACAATGACTGATTGTACATCATTGTGCCACTTAATGTAATGAGAATTTTCTCACTCATTGTAAATGCTCAATGCTTTCCCAAGGACACTCCATGTTGATGTCTGTAGCCGTGCCCTGTATTTGCCTTGCTGAGGGGCATTATGGGAATGATAAGGAGGCTGAAGGACACTCAGTTTAAGCACTGTGACAGGGCCCTCAGCTTTTGAGTTATGAATTTCAGCGTTATAATTTTCTCCATTATATCCAGTTTTTCATTATTTCAGTAACATCTACCTCATGACACTTAAGTAAATATAAGAGGAGATACTTGAATAAATGCAAGACTCAAAGCTGAGAACAACACCATAGTGCCTAGAGTGAACAGCTCTCCTGAATGAATTATCTTCATCCTAATATAATTAAGCTATTTTAAAGAGGGATGTTGTGGTCCCTCTGCTGATGAGGACCTGTGGCAGACACATGTGTTTCCAGACCACAAAAAAAGTTTCATTCTGTTTTTGTTTTGCTGTAGTTATTAAGTGGCAATCCAGTGCATTTATAAAAGTGTCATGTTTTTAAACACGTTTTAACAGATTAAAGGGACTGCTTTTTCCTCGGGGCTTCCTGCTTCCTGCTGGAATGTTGTGTAAATATTAACACTGCAGTTTCACTGGGGCTCACTGTTTGGTTGTTTGAGCAAATTTTAAGAAAATAAATAAGTAGTTGGGAATTCCGCGGTCTCTGACAGCTGCTTCCAGTAAGAAAACTAAATGGTGTTTATGAATACAAAGCACAACGAATGGCACTGCTGGACGAAATATATTTTCAAGACAGTGAAATATATATTTTTTTTCATTAAACATTGCTGTTATTCCATGTTGCTGGGGGTTTCTTTAAGAAGCAAGACAAAATTCTGAATAACATTTGATCTTACAATGATTTAATGTATATTATATATGTTTAATATCTATATGAAGTTTGTAATATGTATGAGTTATTTAATATTAACATTAATTTGACATTTTATGAAAGAAAATATATACATATATATCGGAAAATAAATGCCAGTGAAAATACTGTTTCACACACTTACCAATTCAATGGACCTTTCAAAGGTGAATATCTGAATATTTAGTGTAGTCCAACCAATCACCTTCCTTCACTTTCATGTTCTGAGAACAGCCCAGGGTACCTTTTAGCTGTGATGGAAATTAAAACTCACAGAAAATATGTAGAAATATTCAGTTGGAACTGATACACCAATAAAAACAACTCTAAGTTATAAAATGCTGGAACTATCAACTATAGAAGATGTTGAATCCAGACAATTTTAAAAGCTGCACTTCCTAATATCTGGTTTTGGGCTTATATCTGCCCCGTGCTGACCGATTACAGTTTTGCATAAATACAAAGACTACTCAAACAACGCACACAGGGTACTTAAAATATCAACTGTATTTTTTTTTCCCCATGAAAATCCAGGATAGCGCAGGGCCACAAAGTAGATTTAAAAAAGCAAGTAGCGGTTCACATCCACAATCACTCACAACAAGCTGTTACATAAATCTCAGTGTGTGTGCTCTGGGAGGACGGGTCTACAGCTACCCACGTCTAGAACCCACATCCCGCAGTATTACGCCTCTTGGGATTTGAACCTGCCTGCTCCTGGTTATAAAGCACAGTTCCCTGTTGCTCTTTCACAACACACCCACCTCACAAGCTCACAGATGAAAGCAATCTTTCACAACAAGGCAACACGTGTAATCAGTAACATTCGGGAAATATTTTTTTTTTAAAAACACAGTACAGCAAATACATAGATAGCGTTTAGAAAAAACACACACCAGTTATTCCCATCATTGTATATGCAGTTTTATGCACATACAACTGTACAGAATAGATGGTAATACTTTATTTCTCAGTACAGGTATAAAAGTGTTCATGAAAATGACAATAATTTATACATATTCTAATAGCGTGTTTTGGATAATCTCTCCATAAAAAAACAGTCCTATATAACCAGCAGGAAGCTGCACTATGAAAGGATTTTGGCTCAAATGGAGGGCCGATCTCACACAGAGCACACAGACTCACGTCATCAACAGTGCGGAAGGTGAGCAAAGAAGATGCAGAATTTATAAGCATAGAATCCTGGATTTATTCAGTCCTCATAGATATAAAAAAAAATTCAACAAAAGCTCAGCGTTCCACTGATCAGATCTCAACCCCCCTTCCCCCAAAGATGAAGAAAAAATATTAGACCACTACTCAACAAAACTTAAACTGAAATCCACTCATACAACTTGCAGTCTTGCATACTAGCAGTCATAAAGTTATAGTAAAAAAAAAAAAAAATCATTTCACACAGTTCACATAGCTTGAAATGTATCCAGTGGACGCAGAGTTTCTTGACCGCAACTACAAATAAAAATGAATTTTAAAGGTGGGGGCTTGGCATTTATTCCTTGTGTGAAATGGGGAAGGTAACTTTGAGCCTCCACTGTGGAGCAGAAAGATCCAACTCAGGCATTCAGAAGCAGGCATTCTCTGGGACGCATTTTGATGGTCAGCAGAAAACGGAAAATAGTGGCAGTTCAAAGAACGTACCTCGTAGAACCGCGTCACTGGACCTGGTCTTAGAAGTGTGAGTGATGGGAGAGTGAGCTGTCGTGTGTGGTAAATCACAAACGTTTCTAATCTGACCGAGAGACTGGGAGAATTTGTTCTTATCTTAGAGCCAATGACAACAAGACAGCTCTGATCACTGCAAGGATCATGGCAACCCTCCCATCAACTGTCTCCTTGCTCTGGCCTGCTCTGGGTCTGGATGCCTATAGTTTGGCCCTAGAAAATCCAGTGTCTTTGTCAGCTCTCTGCAAACCACATGACACTGGGGCGGGCTGTTCACTCAGAAACGTGGGCTGAATCTGGGGTCTTACACAAAACCAGCAGCATTCCAGACTCACTTGCTGGGTAATCTGAGCTTCTGGAGCCAGCTTTGCTTCCTGCTGTTTAGGCATTGGCTCGGCCAGGTCCCTCAATGTTGGTCCAACAGACACCAGCTCCAGGCTTTCATCAAATATAGCCCCAGTCCTCACTACCTCGATCGAGTAAATGCCTTAGCAAAGCATTGAAAGTAAGGCATTAGAAAGGCTGGATAAGGATTTTTCCCTCCAACTTACTTAAGTGATAAATAGCAATCAGACTTTTGTGCTGGGGTTAAAGTAATGGCTCGAATGTGTGGCAGCACCCTGCCCCCGGGAGACTACCGAGTAACCGTAAGTAACGAACGTCTGTCAAAACAAGTTTTTTGGCTGGGACGTGGGGAACCTTATGTGGAGTGTTCATTTAAAAAGCAGCTCTGGATCTTCCATGCAACTGACTGCCGAGCAATGACTCAGTCAAGTCAGCTTCTTTAAAGACACGGTCACTCTGCGGGAGATACGGGGAAGACTTAAGCTAAGTGATGAAAAAACGTGAGGGGGAAAAAACTGCACTCTGTGCTTTTCACATGTGGAAAAAAAAATACATGCAATATGAAACCACCCCCACTGGCAGGCAGGAGGTGAGGGAAAGTGTAAGTGTATGTTCTCCTCTCAAATACTGATTCTGGATCAATATCAACCTTTCACAGATATTAGCTGAGTTTAGGAATAAGGAGGGACAACTGATCCTGGACCAGCTGTTGGTGGGGTGGTGGTGGTGGGGGGGTGGTGGTGTAGAAAATACCTGGAAGCCTAACTTCCAGCACTGATCTAATGTGCTACAACAGCGACACATATAAATCTAAATAAATTACACTGAGGAGATACAGCAGAAGTCTTTGGTGGTCGGACTTTGGGAACCAATTACAGAATGTTGACCCTTACTGTCCATCATGTGTGAGATGGACCAATGATATTGCTACAATGTTTTAGCCACTCCCATTCCAGGAAATGCTAAACTGGTGTATGGGAAATGGATCCACCTCTGTTCCTGACAACTTGAACTAAAACTAGAAATTTGGCAAATACTACCTAGTCATAAGCAAAAATATTAATAGTGGTAGCTGGTATGGAAAACTGATTTGGCAGAATTTGTTGCACGTGATTTGAAGTCTACAAGAAAAACAAAAAACAAAACAAAAATCTGGCACACTAACATGTGATACAACATAAACATACAACAGCTGTTCAGCACACAGACCACACACTCGCAAGCATGCATGTACACCTCTTGGCATTTCGAAGCAAGGGAGCATCCTCGTTTTTTGTTTGGCAAACAGCATCTCATTGGACAGCATCCCTTTTGGTTTGCAGTTGGGGAAAAAATGCGGAACTCGCAGACGATCCCTTGGAGTTTGGTGGGAGTTTAAAGGACCTGAGGTGTCAAACAAAAGCTGGCCAGCACCCACGCATGGCTTTTCATGCAAGATTCACCAGCGGCAGCTTCTCCTTCTCTCTTATCTGAACTCCCACATAGATCACAACACACAATAAAGCCGGGGTTCTCTGCACTAGTCCAGTTCGACAAACAAGCAAATACTTTCCTTTAACAAAAAAAAAGAAAAAAAAATACAAAACGCCTTCCTCTCCACTCGAAATGGAGATCAATTAAAGGCTTAATACATTTCTTTATAGAATACACTACTTTCAGGATGACCTTGTGGATGCTTTTCAATGGGGGTGGTGGGAGTAGTGGAGTTCTGGATTTCTAAGTGCTGTTTATTGGTCGGTTTGGGCTGCAACTGGGTCTGGGTCAGACAAGGGTCGGGGTAGGGGTTGGGCTGGATATTCAGAGAGGGTCCCTGGCTTGGTCCTCATTCCTGAAAGAAAAAAAGATGAAATCAGGATTACTGATCTGAGGTGACCCTTTCTTGGGTATTTGGAGAGGAGTTGCTCTGTTGGGTCAGTTTTAATCACTAGGAAGCAAATGAATAATTAGAACAGAACACACACTTACACTTACAAGGATTCTTAGGTCTCCATGCACATGGGACACATTAAATAATTCAATCAATAAATATTTTATTTTTCATCGAGGGAATTAAAGAGTTTCCAGGTGTTGCAAGCCTTAACTTTAGGTCACAGTGACACACATGTAACCAAGGAATCTGAGCTGTACTGGTGAGACTCACTTCTGGCTGACAGAACGAATATTGCTTTCCAGACAGGCTACAATGTTGTTCCCTGTCTGGCACTAAAAAGCCTGCTTTGCACAGGGCCGTGTAATCTCCTCAGGGGAGCATGAAGCGGGACACTGGACTGTGTGACGCTGTGAATGCCATTCTGGGGTCTTTTCAGGCGAGGCACAAAAGCCTTCTGAACAGAGCAGTTAAGCCCTCACACTAAGGGACTGGGATCTGTTTTATATGTGGCATTTAGCGGTTTTCACGCACAGTCAGTAGGTCTGAACACTGATCCAAGTCTCACACACACACACACAGACACGAAGACTGTCTATTTTAGAGATTAGAGATTGAAGGTCCTTGCTTAAATTCATTAAAATTTGCTTTATAGTTGTGTGAATTACACTTCCATTCCATCACATTGTATACTGAAAGGTTTAAAAAAATATATAACCCATTATTGTCCAGAAATTGGAATTTCAACTATAACAGATAATAATGTAAAATTGGTAAGAAATAAGACGTTGGAAAAGCCAGGTGACCAGGCTGATAGACACCATTCTGACATTTGGTACAACCAGAATTGCCAAGTCATGCAGTAAAGGAGAAGTCCCATACTGCTGGACCGTGATGTGACCGTCAGCGGTCAAAGGGCCCCTGCTTACTCACCAGCTATAACAGGCTACTCCGGCCGTTGACGCCAGGTCCTTTCGACCTCATCTGTTCCTGGACCGACCCGGACTGTGGGAGACACAAACACATCCGGCACAAAGGGTCATTTCCCGGTTCCTTCCTTTCCTGTTGATGTGCTAACCTTGGACTCGGGGTCGAGAAAGCCGAAAATCGCTTCCCATTGTGCAACGCCGGCTACGTCACGCAGAAACACATTCCACGGGTTTAGCATGACAATGGCATGTTTCTCATAATATTTACAGTTTGGCATTAAATATAGCTGACTGTTGTCACTACTGTTTCAACTGTAGGCTGAAAAGCAGTTTTGTTGCAGTGAAGCTAGTAATTCTCTAAGAAACCACCATGCACATCCTTTCCTGTGTATTTTTAATACCCCAGCACTGAATGAGGAAAATATTTAAATCCTCTATAAAATCAACAGAAACTATAAGCTAAAACACAGTGCTGATGACAGTGTATTATTTTAAAGGGGACTTGCTTGGTCTACATGACCCATATCTAGTGCCTGAGGTGATCCCACCTCTAAATCCATCCCACCTCAAAATACATGCTACTGAATAGGTATGAAAATACCACGGCTCTGGTAACCAAACACGACCAAACGCCTCCCTCTCTCTCTCTCACTCTCACTCTCGCCCATTCCAGTCATTCCCACTCTCCTCTGGAGTCTTGCAGTTGATCTACAGCAGGGCCTGAGCTGTCATAGCTTTCATGGCTTTCACACAAACACTGTCGCTGTGATAGTTCATCAGGCTCGTTACGGTTTTCAAAGCAAATGACAGTGCGGCCACGCAGAGCAGCGAGGCTGAAATAATTCAAACTTTTGAGCATGTGCTTGATGCAATAAATGCATTTGATTAAGCATAGCATCACAGCACAGACCAGTGTATGGATACAAAATCTCAACAGCTCATAATGATTCTGGGAAAAACATCTACCCTATAGTTGATTACATCAGTATATCAGTACATAAGTATTCATCATTGATTTATCTAGAGATCAGCTGCCTCACAGGCAGTCAGACGCAGGTATAGGTTGTCAGGGTCATAAATTGTCCATTTGATCACAGCCTGGCTGTGGGCACAGCACAGGTGCACGTCAAACGCACTGGATACACCTGAGAGCTAAGACTGCCCACTGACATGTTCTCCCTCTTGACTGACAGCCTTCCCTGATGTTGCGATTGTGGGCAGTTTCCCAGAATTCCCTGCTTGGCACGCTGTGTGGGAGAGCAGCCTCAGGCCTTTATCCAGGGCCATCTTCGGCGAGGGAGAACACGGAGTCCTGTGTGTGTGTGTGTGTGTGTGTGTGAGAGAGACAGAGGCCCGGCCCTCTGCAGCGGGACAAGTCCTCTCCTGCCCGCCGTCAGACAAAGCGTGGCATTGTGTGCGTCCCGTGGTGAGGCGAGGCGAGGAGAGGAGATCGGAGCACAGAAGGCCCTTTTTTACGCCCTTCCCGCTTTCACCCCAAAACACGCCCTGTCCCTCCCGCACTGCACCGCCCCCCAGGGGGATGCCGGGGCTGGATTCCAAGGACGGTCTCTGCCACCGATGGCCGTTCCATGGTAGTCTTATCCTGCCCTAATCCTCATCCACACCATTACTGGAGGAGGAGATTAAACTGATCCTGGGTCAGTGAATGAGGGGAATCTGCAGAATCTGTGCCACAGCCGTGCCCTGGGTTTCCTAATTCTCAGAATCTCCCATTCTTATACGGCCTGATTATTTCCAGTAAAACCTGGTTTTCCCAGCATTCAGCTGCAGGCTTGTGAATTCCCCCTTTGCCTGCTCTGTGGGTAGAATTCCCTGCCAACTGGTGTGGGTGCATGCTTGTCTTATTCCACACACACACACACAGATGCACGCGCACGCACACACACGCACGCACGCACACACACACACACGCACGCGCATGCACACATGCACACACACATACATGAGGCCTACCAACATACCAAACACCTGTTTTTGCACCACTGATACCCTATGTATGTGTGGATGGTATGTTTTCAAAACTGGGGTAAAAATATTTAGTTACAGCTCCAGGTCATGGGAGTCCTTGGGTCATTCTACAGACGTCACAACAAAATAAGGGGCCTCAGGGAATCCAGGCTACCTGATACCTTGCTCCACATATGGGTCTACAGAGACGTCACACACTGCCTGAGGCAGGCCATTTCACATACATTATTGAGCGAGTATGTGTATGTATGGTATGTAGTGTGGTATAGTGTGTGTGCCGTGCAGTGCGGTGTAGTCTAGTGTATATTAATTTTTGTAATGTGGTATGTGTGTATGGTGCGTTTGTGATGTATAACGTGTGTAGCGCAAAGCATACAGTGTTTTGTAGTATATACGGTCTTGTGTAGTATTTGTAGTGTAGCAGTTTTATAGTGTAGTGTAGTGTAATTTTTGCAGTGTGTAGCGTGCCTGTTTTTCTGTGGTGTACTGTTGTGTGCGTTGTAGTGCACTGTAATGTAGTGTGTATATTGTAGCTTAGTGTGCAGTTTTATCATGTAGTATTCTGTGATGTGCCTTGTGCGTGTTACAGTGTAGTGTGGCGTGTAATGCAAACACACCACCATAACCTGAGAACAAAGCCTCTACAGCCCAGCCCTGCAATTCCAGCTGTTCTCTGAAGACCTGCACAAACACACACCCCTGACACCTGGGGCACAGCATTCGCCATGTCCAGGCAGGGCCGAGTGCAGGATATGGGATACACAGGGAGTGGTTATGTCGTACATCTCAGGTACTAATGGTATTATGTATAATAGGAGTGCCCGACAGGTATTAGCGGCATTTGTGTTAAATAAATCTACGATAATCTGGTGTGGTCCTCTTTCTGCTCACTGTGTATGCACTGCACTGACATGGGAATTGGCCTTCTGACTCCTCTTTCAGCACAGATTGCTAGCCAGAAGAGACCCTGGGCTGGGAGACTTACGGAATCCTGGAAGTGTTTCAGAAGAGGGGATCGTGGGAATTGAAGTCCAGAGCCGGTTAAAACATATTCTAGAACCAACATATTTCAGAATTCAGAATTCGCCTTCCCATTGGCACCACTGTGAAAGATTCCATGGCCACTTTGTGCTGAGAACTGGCACTAGGACTGTTGTCTCTGTACCCTATCAGGCTTGGGAGGAGTGAGGGGGGGTGGGAGCTCTATTTTAAGGCTTGCGTTTCCGCTCCTCTGTCCCGTCAGCATCTTATTTAAAGCTGGGTCCCTGGTGGTGGTGGAGGGGTGCGGGGGTGCGTGTGGGGATTATGAAATTCGAGCTGGGCTGATGTCCTATTTCTCAGGACGGTCAGACTGATTCCCATTCAGTCTCTTCAGACATGCATTGTCAATACGGCTGATGTTATGTGAGCTGCTTCAAGAGAGGAAGGAGGGCTGTAACAAGGACAGAATGACACTGATACTCATCCAAAGATCAAAATGATGAAATATTTTATGAGAACGAATGGTTCATATGAATCAGTGATTGACAGCACATGGTAGCTCCACCCAGTATGGGGTTCACAAATTCTCACTCTCCCATCTCCAGTATTTGAATCATGGAGCTGAACTAATATTGATATAGTCAGAATAATACACCCAGACACTCCAAGCACACTCATTCATTCATTCACTCACTCACTCAGTCAATCATACAATTCATTGCAAGTCTCCAGGTGCAAGAGAGGTTTCTCTGGACCCCAGCCACCGAAGAAAAACCAGTTCCCACATTTCAATCAACCACAGTGAGCATCCCCAGGCTTGTTGCCATGGTGATGCACAAACATGAAGGGAATGCTTGGTTCAGTACAGGTGGTACCCCCTCCCAGCCTCATCTTGTGGTCCCCCGGGCTGATATAATGCAGCTCTGTACGGAGGAACCTTTTCACTAAATGACCTACTGCTTTTTCATTTAAAGGTTCTGCCCACTGTATTGTGTAACGTCTGAAAAACATTTCCTGTAATCAGCCTTGGACCTCATTCAGGCACGGCTTAATTAATTCAATCCTTCATCTTGGATTAGAGAGAAAAAAAATTACCAATCGTCAACTGAAGGACACTCAGAACAGGGAAGTGGCCGAAACTCATTTGGGAAACTCCGGATGGCTTTATGGTCAGGGTGTAGGGAAGGCCAGAGGTTCCAGGAAGAGACACTCACGGCTCGCTCCCGTCCCTGAGGGGTATTAGCGCAGCGGGAGCCGAATTGCCGAGGCTCGTTTCCCACACGCCACCTTTTCCGCGGGATTCCTGGAACCCCTGGGAGGCGGGCGCGGTGCCAACATTCCTCCAGACACGCTGTCAGCCACACCGCTCTGCCGAGGAGCGCGAACTGAGCATGCTCAATCTGCCGCGTCTTCGGGATTAAGTAACAACCGCTATCGCCCAGGAGTTATCCCCCTGACACACACACACACACACACACACGCACACACACTCCTTTTACACAACACAAGCAACAAGCACTAATTTCCTTCTAAACAACAATCAGCGTCATTTCTTGCAATTCCCCTTCAGTCACTGAACTGACCAACCATGCTTAAGGAGGTCAGAGGATGAATAGATGAATCTGGTGAAGGCAGGGCTTGCCCTGAGTGCTGATATTTTTCTATGAGATGCGTAAAGAGGGCGTTGGAGGTAGTGAGAACTGAAGTGGGTAAAGAGTCCAAGTATAGCAATAGCCTGTTTCCATAAAATAACAGCAAGCAACAGTGTTTTGACTGCATTTTCCTGGCGTCAGGGAATAATTTTCCATCTTTCCCAGCAGGCCCTGGGATCTCTGAATCTCTCACTTACCGGTGGTAAACCCTCCACCATCTCCCCAGACCCAATATGTGTCAGGTGCATGAAGTTCATGGGCTCCCCGATCATGCTGCGGTCAATCTTCCTCCTCTTCTTCCTCTTCTGAAACACAGGAACAGGCACAATGTTAAGACCAACATGCACCCATGTCTTATTTACATGACACATCTTAACACGGAAGCATACATACCAAAGGCTGATTTATGGTTGTTGTGGTCAGCCTTCACATGAATGAAATGACGTACTTGCTATAGTAGCGGTCATCTGCATCGAGAGCTGCACTATTTGTTGTGCGCATTTTGTGACGAGGTCTACGCAGATAACTGCATTGCTGCCTTTGATGACTGAATCATTGATGACGAATGTTGTCAGCACTAGAAATTGACCAATAGGAACAATGGGTCGGAACTAACCATTTTGGCGGTTAGTACATATGGTCACATACTGTCCTGCAAAAAATGTAAGCATGAAGGGTCTTCAGCTGGCAGAGGGCACAAACATATCCGTGTAAATATTTGTATTCATATACAAATCTGAAGCATGAATCAGC
This sequence comes from Megalops cyprinoides, assembly GCF_013368585.1. Lineage (NCBI taxonomy): Eukaryota > Metazoa > Chordata > Actinopteri > Elopiformes > Megalopidae > Megalops > Megalops cyprinoides. The sequence goes on from NC_050603.1 coordinate 4,201,295, forward strand.
ATTCATATATAAATATACTTACACAAATGCACACGCCCACAACAGTTAAAAAGAGTGCATTACAGTATGTGTATGTGTGCGGGTGTATGCACATGTACGGCTTTTTAGTCATCAGTTTCCTACTCTTGTATGTGGTGTGCCGCTTGTTCACGCTCTCACATTTCACTTTCGTACTGTTAAAGCAAGTTCCTCCTCTGTTCTGCGGAACGCCTGTCGTCACACGTATTCTGGTGTGGTGAACCAGAGCCAGTCTTCCTCTGTTGCTGTGGGGTTTACTGAATAAGTTGCTCTCAGGCTAGCTATAACACATGCATGCAACCGCTGTTCCAGAGCATTGACCTGCTGGACCTTCTTCACCCCCAAAATGAGGATCCCCCCCCATAACACCTGTATTTAACACAATACACAAAATGGGGGGATCCAAAAACAAACACCTGCAATGTGCAGGACTAGTGGGGACCTCACAGGAAACATCTGCATTTCACAACACAAGCCCCACAACAAAAACTTGCAATTAGCACATCACACAAAACCACACACCACAAAACACCTGAATTTAGCACACCGCACAAAACCAGGGACCCCACAAAAAACACCTGCATGAGAAGAGAGAGCAGCAAAGGGACTGGACTTCATGCACAAGGGGTCTACACATGGGTGTGGGAATTACAGGGAGCTACAGAGGGGTGTTTCCTTCCTCTTTGTACACATAAATCCCTGACACTGACTGAGGTAAACACACACACACACACACACACACACACACACACACACACACACAGACCAAGATTACTAACAGTGTTCACAAAGCCCTCCTGAAACAATACATTTGCCTTGGAGATTCAAACCTGCCCTCCCCGTGAACCCTAAACACATGACAGTTTGGACTAACCTGGGCTCATAGCTAATCCAATTAAGTCAGAAACCATGGACCTGACTTCCACTGAGAGAGATAGTGAGCCACATGAACTGTCTGTTGCTTGCTAGACACAATATAAGCTGTCCGTGAATAAATATTTCACACTGCACTGGAAAATAACCGGCACGGCACTCAGATCTATCCCTTAACTGAAATCAAAGACTGAAAGACTGAGCAACGTCTTAGAGAGAGCCAAAAATGCACCAACACACTGAAGCGTGTGTACGGATTGCCCCACTTTTTGCTGCACTCTGAAACCCACTGCTCAAGTCACAAGGCCAGCGTGGTGAACACCGATTCACTGTTGTAAGGTTTCCGTTACAGAAATCACGTTCCCGCTTCTGCGTCCCTCCTACGGGACACAGAGACCCTCTTTGTCCTCGGCTGCGTTTTGTGTTTGGGCGGCCCTCTTGCACGCCCGGTGAGGCTCCTGCCAAGCGGTCCCGTGGCCGAACCGTCAGGTCCCCCGCCCCGTTCGGAGCGCACGTGACGGAAACCCGCCGAAAAACAAACACTCGCCTGAAACACGTGTGGCACGAGGCGGGGAGCGGACCGCACCTGCTGCCGGCTGAGATACACGGACCCGCAGCTGGCTGAAGACACCGAGACGATGGCAGACCCTTACAACGGTCCCAAAGCGGTCACCGCAATTACAGTTACCAAGGAAACGGCAGGTAAATAAACAAACAAGCTTAAAATGAGTAAACCGTAATTCAGACAGTGGGCTAACTACTTCTTTTCCACCATAAACCTTGACCTGTGAGGCAACTAAATTGGTATGGAAATTTTGAAGAACAAAAGGGATACATTTCAGCAATATGATTAGCTCCGTCATAATGCACAAACGCAATAAACGTCCAAACACACACTGCCGTTACCGTTCAATAAAGCAACATCCAGGGGTGTTTCACACTAATGAAACCATAAAACGTTCAATGAGACCTGGCTGACGTTCTGGACAGTAAACAAGTGATAATGAATAACTCCATTTGTACCAACTAATTTGGTGTGGGTTGTGGTTACGAAATTTGGCAGATCAGCATCAACAGCCTATACCAACACCTCTAAGAGCCTGGTCTGCCAGGTAGGCAGCGGAAGGGCGGCAGAGCACAGCAAACCAGAGCGGATTACGGGCGGAGGAGGCCGACGGGGTGTGAACTCACCGGCGGGGGTTTGGCCACCACGCAGCAGCCTATCTTGTGCCAGAACTCGCTCATTCCTGGCGTCCTCCGGTTCGGCTCCTGGCTCTCTCTCGCCGCCCTGCTGGCTGTGGAAGAGGCGGCGGAACAGTGGCCCGCCGTTCCGTACCCTTCGATGGTTGGGTAAAGCCCTCTGGTGCTCCCGGGAAACCGTGCCGATCCTCCCCCCTGCCCCGTTCCCACCCCCCCCGATGCTCAGATCCTGCGATCTTCCTCTCGAACCTTCAGCACCTCCCGCTGCTTCTCGCTGCTCTGGCGGGAGTCCCTGCGAGCCTCTCTCCGCCTCTGTTCCTGCCTCTGGATAGACCTGTCGAGACAAAAACAGATTCCGTTGACTACTTGTTAAATAACTCCACACGCATACAATGTGTGACTTCACACCGCCGAAAAATGACCGAATGAACAATGGATGAAAGGGTACATCAGTGATTAGAGAATAAGGCATTAACAAGGAAAACAGAGGGAAGGATATTAATGACCTACTGGAGAATTTCCTGCTTAGACTGTCTAACAAAACCGCTTTGCAGTATTCTTATTTATTCAGTCAAGGTTCTGGTGAAGTTTCCGCCTTCTTTCCCCTTCTAGGGCCAGTTTTGGAAAAGGCCAGAGGAGAACAAAGCAGCGTGACCGTAATTAAAGAGCGTCACACCTCACAAGACGCTTTGTTACCTCAACTTCCCTGCCGCGCTCCTAGAATATTCTTCCCGCTCCCGAACTCATCAAAACCAAAACTTGAAAAAAAAAAAAAAAACAGCTCTCTAAAGTTTCCCTCTACAGCGCTTCCAAACACTAGGCAGGAGTGTGAGTCAGAGACAGACTTCCCCTGGCCCGCCTGTCTGACAGTCCCCTCCCCCCCCCTGCACGGGCTTGCTCTGCGGCTCCTGTGAATGGCTGATTCCCTAAAGGCCATTTTTCAGCACTTAGCTCATTCCTGCAGCTTATTTTTGGCACGGCGCTGATTGCCCGATTATGCCGCTCTGAGCTGCGGCGGGGGGCTCCTCGGGCCCCAGCGAGGGAGGAGATAAGGACTACCCAGCATGCACTGCATCAGGTCCCTTCAGGTTGACGCAGGCTGCAGGTTCCAGAAAAGGTCACCCTAAGGTCATGGGTGTTCCATCAAAGTTTGAGAAACCCTCCAGCCATCATCAAACATCATTTCTGCATCTATGCCACTGCTATGTTATATATTATAACGTGTTATAATTTGAGTTTCAATTAAAAAAGAAATAAAAAATAAGACTAGGATTAGATAAAATCACTGACACTCCACCCAATGTGAGATTAGAGAAGCTTTACTATCAGACACAGCAATCTGTCCTGCTCTACACTTCTTAATGCAACTCTCAGTGCAACAGAAAATAGCTCAAACTCACTCAACTCTTGGAATTCCTGTCACAGGAGTCACAAGCCTGTGTATAGCTAGTAACGGTCATACTTTCATTACACGTTGACAAACTGCTTTGATTTCCACATCGGCTTCCATTAAAGTCACCGAACTCACAACACCCACCAAAAAGGAAGAAACGCAGAGCAGTCGCTTTAAGTGGGCCAACACGTGAGGGACACCACACCAAAGGGTTACCCTCCTAATTACAAGGATTTGGGAGCCAACCAAATACCATGTTCAGTGAAGCGTTCCCAAAAGCTACGCGGAGTTGTTAAACAGCCCATGGGAGGATGCCCTTGCCGTTTTCTCAGATATTACAACAATCCTGTAAGGTAAACAACTCTAAATTTAGTAGTTTACAGGAGTGGAAGGGAGAGTTCCGGAAAGGGTAGGGCAGAGCAGCAAGTCAGCTGGGCCTGTTTACTCTTAAAGGTGGCCTCTGAGGCGAGGGGAGGGGCCTGTGTAAATTGACTAAATCTGATTGGTTGGTGTAAAGGGGGGGGGGGGAGGGGCAGAGGAAAGATGTGGAGTTTGGCAAACGTGCGGTGGTGCCATCTCTGTCTTTGAGGCACTAGCGCCGTCCACCTGGGCTTCCTTGGTAAGGGAGGATGTATCAGGCAGAGGTAGCATACAAAGCAAGCACAATATAGTGCTACCCCACCGGAAATGCTGGAAGATAACAGTTTATGCCCCTCAAGCATCCTAACTCATATGTAACTGTCCTCCATCACATGAGACCCTTTGGTTTCAAGTAGGGAACTGGAATGATAAGAATGAGTACTAAAAATAAAGACTACAGATACAGACACAAATTAAGAGAGAAAATATTCCCATATATTAATCTGCAGCTGGTGATACCAAGTTAAGCAATAACACTATGACTTCCTCTTCCTCATGGTATGTATGCCCCCCCCACACACACAGTCTGATAAAGTGGCCCTTTTCCACAGATGAACTGGGGGCCTCTGCGGGTGCCTATTTTTAGTTTGACGCGTCTGCTACAGTACGTTTCTCCCTGGGGTAATTCTGCCAGCTGCAGGGTGAGTCTCCGCCCCAACCCGAAACTCACGTCTCCCTGACAACTCCCCTGTGACGACACCCAACGGATGACTGTAATACCTGCTTTTTGGGGCCTTCTCCTTTTCGCCTTAGCTTTGGCGTGGCGTGACGGAGCAGCGCAGGCCCGGCGCTGGCCTATTCGGTATCCGCTGAGAGAATGAGGCAGACGGCAGTAAGAAGCTGAAGCTGGAGAGCACCCAGTACCGCGCGGCAGCATGTCTGAACCGCGTCGTTTTAGAGCAACCTCACCGTGAGGCCTCTCATGACTCACACCAGAGAGGAGGCGTGGCGCGGGGGGTGGGGTGGGGGGAGAAGGCAGGGGGGTTAAAATGAGCTGTTAAAATAGTTCCCCAGTAAGGTAAAGAGGAACAGCAAAACATGCCCCGAGACGCAGCTGGTCTCTAACGACTCGCTCAACTTTTGCTCTTGTAAGCCAGCTCTGGGTTTGCTCACATGTGGGGGCGGCTCATTAAACAAAGACTTTTCCTTAAGATCTTAACGTCAGCTACGAAAAACTACCGGCGGTTTTCCCCCACTTATGATTTCAGATGGATGCCCAGAGACTGAAATTCATTTTACTGGTCACTGGAAAAAGAATCTGGAAATCAACTCCAGGGAAAAATGGTTTGTTGGATATACCAGTTCCAAGCAAACATGCCAGCAGTTTGCACCTTTAAGGCCAATTTACCAACCAAACACTTTCCCTGAGTTTAATCACTCCAACTGTCTTTTCAAGAACTTAAAGATCAGTGGTCGAAAAACCCGTTGGAGAAGTTAACATCGGGTTGAATGTGCTCTAAGGGACCTTAAGGGGAGATGCTCCTATCTGATTAAATTCAAGGTGGATTCAGTTGGACACCAGCCAAAGCTTTTGGGTGGAGATACAAGATTCATTCAGGATTTATCAGGAGGCAAATGAACAGCAGTTCCAGCGCCCTTGGTTCTTCCACCAGCTCCCCAAGCACTGAGAAATGTATTCATGTATTCATGGTGAGGCCAACATATTTTAAAATAGGCAGACATATCATTTAACATTCATTGGTAATCATTAACTTATCTGGGGCTACTTACAGCTAAATTTTATAAACTATATGTTTGCACAACTGGTTATTCACTAGGGTACTTCAGGTTTAGTATGCTTCTCAAGGTCACACCAGCTCACCAGAGAAACTTTAGCTGTTAAATGCACATTAGTGGTTTGAAACCGGCCATGTCATCTGCTGATGGTGTCTGGCAGCACACAGCAGCGGAACAAATTGGCTTCGTTCCACCGGGGGGATAGGGATGGGTAGGTCAGCCAGGGTTCCCTTGTCTTTCTGCTGCAGTGCCCTCCGACGGCTTGTAAGACACCTGTGAAGTCCCTTGGTGGTGTCTGTGGGGATGTGCCCATTCTCCCACTGCCATCAGCTGATTTTTTAGTGCATTGTGAGTACACTTGGACGCAGCCGAGTGGCTGTCAGAGGATTGTTCCTGGCTTGCTTAGGTGCTCCTATGTGAGCACTGAGTGGGTACAAAGAGACAAGCTTCATGTATTGCAAGTAGAAGCTGCAAATTCGGTGAAAATTGGGAGAAATGCATAAGAAAATATATTTAAAAATGTTAAAGAATCAAGTCTATCCTCCCCATAATAAGGACGACTCAGATCCCTTCAACAGGGCAAGTCCTCTGATCTGCGTGAGATTTATAGTACCCAAAGGCTTGGAACACACAGAACAAACAATCTGTATTTGGTTTCGTTACTACAAATAGCTCAAGGCATGGTCCTGGGAAGTGAACTCTGAATCTCACAGAGAGCTGCAGTCTGGCAGAGTTTCTCTTAAGGTCAATGTCTGCCCACGAGTGCTGGGATGACATATGACCCTTGACCCCTCTTACTCTGTGATCTCCATCACCAGTCTGGAGATGCTGTTGCAGACTGTCCAGAGGGGATAGGAATTCGGTCATCTTCCAATAAATTTGAGGGGCTGGTGTATTTGGCCTATTGTGTTTTCACAACACAATTTCTCCTTGCAGTCTTGAGCTAAAGGCCAGTCCTAGATTTCTCATGCCCAATTTGTATGGTGTTGAACTGGCCACTCGTATCTGTACTACGCAGGCATAAAGTCTATCAGGCCAACCTCTATATGGGGTTAACTCTAACCAAATAGCATCTATAAAGGATGTGAGGCCAATCAAATCTGATATTGATGGTCTGTTGACATGGCAACAGATCACGCCTATTACATCTACATGAAGGTATGCAAGCAAGGGAAACAGGATCTGAGCAGACAAGAAGGCGAAGAGGATTTCATCACCAAAACAATGAGAAAAACACCGTCTGAGTGACAGCTCTTTTTCCCAAACCAAGGCGACAAGGACGTAACTTCCTGCTGGCCCGTCGAACCCTGGCATGGCTCACACTTCCTCGCAATCACCTTCCTGCATATTGCGACACTCCAGCAGAGCCATGCAAGAAAAAACAAGAATAAGCCACACTGTGCTGACAAGTAATTTCCTGTTATAGTGACAACACCCACTCGGGTGTCTACAGAGACCTGCTATAACGCTGATAACAAATACACACACACATGCACACACACGCGTGCACACATGCGTACAGACACACATGCATTCGCTCACACACACACGTGTATACAGACACACAGATCCATACACACATACCGACACGGTTGTCATTCGTAGGGTTATACAATGCGATTTTTAAAAGGCTTGAGCTGGTCTCAGCAGACCGCAAAAAAACATATTGGTCAATCATTGTGATATTTCCGTCGCACAAAGTCGTACTCGACCGGAACTGCGTTCCACCCAACTCAGACTGCAAACCTTCGGTTTGAATTTCACCTTGAATACACAATGAGAAGGGCAACAGTGTGTTCTGCCCAAAAACGCTGGAACAATAGGACATCAGCCTAAATCAAATCATCTCCTGCCAGGAAGCCTTATTTCACCTAGGGTCTTGCGGGTCGGGGTTGCTGGTGGGACAACCTGTACAGGAGTAGGAGGCCATGTAACAGTGAAGCACTTAACACTGCATACTGAATGAAAACACTACCAGAAAAACAGAGCCAACAGCTCTGAAGGCTTCCAGTGTCTAACACTGCCCCAAATTTGCAAAAATCTGTGAACCATTTCAGAGGTTTTCAAATACACAATTATGTCACAGCTAGCAAAGTACTTTTCTGCTGGAGGCAAAGACATTTTATCCCAAACTACAGGAATGCCTTTTGAGAAAATAGCCAAAATTTCAAAACATTTAAGACGAAAAGATGTGTAATGATCAGCCACCTGGCCTGTGACCTATCAATGGATGAGCAGTACTAGTACATTGGCATCATCATTTTGGCAGCCAATCACATTCTACTTTGAGAACGAGGCAGGGTGGACTCCCCCAATCGCAGTCACTCCTCTTAACTTGGAACACCAGTCAGCATGTGGGTTTTTCCATTTGCCATAATGAACAACAGTGATCAAATCACCACTCAGCAGCTGAGCCTTCTGCAGCGTTCCATGTAATTTCTCTGAAATTACTAACACTGGAACACAACATCCCCTGTTTTCTCAGGTCTGGTGCTGGTGGCCCTGTAACATTGCTAGGGAAACGGTGCACAGCCAGAAACCTCCAGTGGAAACCCCGCTATTGTCTCGAACCATGACTAACTGCTGCGGTCCCCTCGTGGGGCTCAAAAAAGAGCCGATGTCACAGGTCTCCAGACAGACAATGGAACAATGCCGGTAGCAAACCAATCACATGACGCAAAGTGATGTGTGGTGCTATTAATAGACTTAGACTTAACATCCATTAATATCGTATGGGAGACAACACTACAGACCAGGCACAACATTACAAATGATAAAACTGAAAAAAGTGCCATGAATTCCATTTGCATTGCGTGAAGTGGCGAGAGGACTTGCTATTGTTGCGAAGCACTGATGTAAGATTTGTCTAAATGTCAAGTGTTTAAACCCAATTCAGATTTATTTGATCGACTCCTCAACAATTAAAATAAAAAGTAAATTATAAGCAATATAATTCCAGATGTTTTGGCTCAAGTTTTCAGTCTGGCATGGTTTATCCTGGATGGAAAAAAAATAAACCAGAACAAAAAAATAAATAAATAAAAATCCAGGGTGAATGTGGCTGAGGACCAAGTCTGGAACAAAGGCAAATACCTGCTCTTTCAGGGCGGGCACAGGGCCTTGGTACATGTGCTGTTACGTTGCCATGGAAACTGTGTTTCGATTTGGCCCAGTAAGTTGAAAGCCGGGAGGGAGAGGGAGGGGGGGAAAGGGGGGGGGGGGGGGGGGGGGGGGGGGGTTAAAATGTGTGGATTCTTTGACGGCGGAATCACAATGAGGGCTTTTCACTGGGGTTCCCACCGCTGACCGTTCAACGGCGCGCTGCAGCTGCCTGTGCCGCTGCTAACACCCCCCAACCCTGGGAAAACAAGCGCCGCTCTCTCTCTCTCTCTCGCTCTCTCTCTCTCCGCCAATGTTTGCGTTCTCTCCCGGGCCGAGCCGGACATCGCCACGGCGGCCTGCGACAGGACACTCCCGCTTGGCTCACCTCGCGGCCATCTCAGAGCAAGTGCACACTATGGAACCAGCGCCAATGCCAACACGAACGCCACCCGGCAATCTTTCCCTAATTAATGGCCACCACCAGCGGATATGATGGGACGATGTATACGTTATACGCTATTTTTTTCTTCCCTTTTTCTTGAGATTATGAATAGCTGCTGGGTATAATTAAAATGGATAAGGCATTCTAGAGGAACACGCTTCCCAGCAGGCACCACTGCCAGGCACTCTTTGTCATGTGGCAAGTGCTTTGTTTGCTCCTAAAAGCATTTGTGGTGAGTTTACAGCCAGAACGAATTCCATTCCAAAGCAACAGACAAGTCATGTTTTAGAAGTGAAATCTCAGCCACTTTGCACTCAGTATTAACGCAACTAAAGTCACAGGCTTACTCAAGCAAAGTAAACTGACTTGTTTGCCACAAGCAGTTTGTGGGAGATTTCTCTACACTGAGTACAACCATTACCAACAAAGACAAAAGGTCTGCAAAGAGTCAAATATCTGAGGTATAAGCTGAGCTATAGTTTACACTGTTCTTGGTAAGTGAACAGGGTTTGAATTCAAAATATTGCAGGGTCCCACGAGAGGTGTTGCTGTTTCACCTTTGAGCAACTGTTGAACTACAACCCTTAAAATGTAAAAACAAAAAAATAAAACAAAACAGAACAAAAAAATGCGAGCAAGCCATTCAGGTTGACCCTGAAAATGGTGTCTGCTGGGCAAATAATAATAATTATATACGAAAATAAATCACACTAATAAACTATTCGTGAGCATTCAGTTTGGTTCTTTCTCGTGGCAGAGTGATGGTGCTCAATTTCTAGCTAGTCATGGGAGCTGGCATTCTCTATGGGAACATCCCACGTCAGTCCCTCTTCCTGCCTGAGTCACGCCAACGACCGCAAAGGGAGCGCGCACCATGTGGGGTTCGTCTGCATCATCACATCACACGCAGGCCGAGTGAAACATCTGGGCCACGTCTTTCTCCTCCTTGCTCCCAGCCATGGAAAACGGTAGAAACGAATACCTATGCAGCGCCAACGGGCTGACATAACGCGCAAATACAAAGCCCTGCGGTGACATATGCGAAAAGGCGACATGCAGTGTAGGGCGAACACACAGAGCCACAGCGGATCACTCGCAGGCTCATGTTTACTACGGTTCAAGACCAGATAAGGAAAGGTTCATTAAACACAAAATAAAAACGGGATTAGTCACAGGCAGATTAACAGATAAGAGACAGACGTTGACATTCAGGATTTTAAATAAACGTAGACGGAAATACTGATGCATGGAAATTGCAAGGCAGGCTGGGGGCGATTAAGGTATGGTGCAGCAGAGCCCAGAAATGGGTGAACTAACGCACAGTTCTAGACGTCCGGTTTTGCCATGCTAGCAGGAAAAGCTGTTAGCACAGTGGCTGCGCTCAGACCTCGGCGGTGGTGGAACTCCCTTTCCAGCACGCATGGGTATGAATGGTCTCCCTTGTGCTTTTTTGGAAGAAGATTACCACTTCCAAAATTCGAAAATGCACATCAGCCCAAAAACATCCAAAGCGATGGGCGGTTCTTGAGAACCCCGGGAGATGTGGAGCCGCTGTTCCCCCCGCGACATAACCACCGACTACATGTAACTTGCAACTTCCATATGGCCAGACGAGCCAATTCTTGGATTTCCCCTTGTGAAAATAAAAACCAGTAACTCTCAACCCCGCCGGGGGAAAGTTACTGGGCCACTGACGCAAACACAGACAGAATGCTTCCGATATTTATTTATTTATTGTTTTGAACAGTTGCCAAAAGACCTGTAGCCTGGTCATGCTCCGTGTGACGAAACTGCTGTTTTTAGCGTTTGAGTGTGAGAGTCCACTGAAATCAGAACGAGGAACAAGAAAGCCATTGTAGTTAATTATTTACAATAAACCCCCCCCCCCCCCCCCCCCCCATGAAGTTGACTAACACGTAACGCAGTAAGTGACCGCTCGTTTGTGCGCGACAATCTCATACTTCAAACAAACGATTATTCTAAGTCCTATCTGGCTCTGCGTGTAGCGATCATTTGCTTGTCGTTACAACAGATACATTCCTGTTCAATGTAAATTCTGTTATTAATGTCAAGTATATGAGCTAGTGATCAATACCCCTCATTTCAGCTACAGCGAATATTAAATGAACTCGCTTTGCATACAGTGTGTAAACTCAAGTATTAACGAGTATTAAGTATTAACTCCACTTTTTATACAATCATACATCCTGTGGTGACCAACTAGGCTAAATCCAACAGTTTATTCATCCATGTCAGCATTATTTCGCCGAACTGGGAACGAATGAGTCACCGATATACACCAGATTAACGTTTAAAGTTTAACATAAAAAGTCGGTAAATGATTTTGCGTTTCCTGATCAGCGTAGTGTAGCCTATGTAAGAACGAGATATATCGCCAGTGTAACAAATTCAAAGATCTTTGTTCTAAGGAGGTGTTTGAAAATGCAGAAAATCGCATTTACACCGAAAGTTAGCCACGATATTATTTCAATAAGACTTCCACGGTCCATTTTTCGAACATCGATGGCATATTAGCGTAGTGTTAACTTACCTCGTTTTATGTGCGCGAAGCCGACCGGTTCACTTTACCGCTGCATCGATATCCTCGCGCAAAAGCGGTGTTTCTCTCGGTAGCGCGTGCCGCCGCATTCATAAAGTTCCTCTAAAAGCCACCGAGGTGTGGTTCCAAGTTTTCAATCAGGAAATTCTTAGGTTTAAATTTTTTTTTTCAAGCTAATTTTCCCCGACATAACCAAATAGCGCCTCCAATGGATAAGAACTGTATTGTGCGTAAAATGAAGTGAGGGTTGGTTTGTTCAGTACTTCCCAAGCCTAGATGAAAGGGAACATGTGTTCGCTGGTTTGGCTTGCAGCTGGGCTCGTATAATTCAATGCTGATGTGAGTTTGACATCATCTAATGAGAAAGGTGATGTTGCGACAGTGTTTACACCGACTGAAAGAGGGGTTACCATTATTTCTCAAACTTCTGTTTGCTTCCACCCTACTACCATTTGAGCATATTAATGCCCCTTTTCATTGTCCTTAACTGGTTTATGACCCAGAACAATTTATGTAACCACTGATTAGATTTAACCAAGACCGCTGTCCCAAAACAGGGCAGATTCTGACGAAATGTTTTTGATGCACCTTTACACTTAGCAGCCTAAATTAACATCAAGCAACATGTTTAATTCACAAAGCATTTGGAACATTTAACAAGCAAGTGATTTTTAAAAGCAAGCATGCAATGTGCAGTGTGGTGTGACACCAGAATGACAGGGTAAATTCAGGGCAGGGTTGGGGTACACTATCTCAGCAGCATGCTATGAATCTCCTGCAGAGTATTAGCTCGCATGCTACAAGGCCATTGACAAGATGTGTTTTTTTACTTTGTTTTGAATCAGGTTATATGGATGACTGAAAAGAGTGCCACAGAAACCCAGTTAAGAAACCCACTACGGAACAACAGTCAGAGCTGATCTAGAGAGATTGGTCCCGATGCAATGTCCACTAGTCAATTCCTGATAATCCCAGGGCGAAGTACACCAGTGGTAATCTTGCATAACTAAAAATGACCTCTTATGTCAAAAGCAGTACAGGTTTATATATCATTTCTGTATCGGCACTTTTCAAACTCATTATTTCTCGAGATTATCACGCCATGCGGTTATGTAGGGTTCACTCTATTGTTTTATTTTGCATTGGACATACGGTATCAGGTTGCAAATTTGTTAGTGAAGGGTCATCTGGCGGGGGCAATTTAGCGTGAGCTGCTGTAGGCGTGGCTGAGGACCCGGCTGATGAACGAGAGCGCGCGTACTGTGCACTTGCAGGAGATACAGAGGAGCCGCTTGCACGAGCATTGCTCAGGAGCTGAACAAAAGCGGCCATTCACCGAGGAGGAAGCCGGCACCGCTACAAAGAAGGAGCTGTTCTCTCTGCTGCAGGGATTTCAAAAACGGTAAACTGGCAGCTTTGATTTTGGTAGTTTGGTTGGCAACTGGACCGTCGCATTTTTTTTTAAATTTGTCATTATGAGCTCCATTCAAGGCACCTGTTCGCCTTATCATAGATGTGTTTGAACGGATTGTCCGTTTGTATTTTGATTGAATATATGGTATAAATGGGGATAGATGCATATTTTAGAAAAATCAACAACAGACACGCATTTAGTTTATACGTTTTAAATTGCGACATCGTTTTCAGTTTTGGTTGAAAATCATGAAAATTAGGGAATAGGCATGGGGTGTTTTAAGTGATATGTTGCGGGTAAATGTGTACCTCCTATAGTCATCTGTAGCCTATATTTTGTTTTAATTATATGTATGGAATGCTTTGTCACATGTTTCGACGCCCAGATTTAGATTGTGAACGCAGTTGGCCAGCTAACCTATTTTTAGGGTAAATTGGTATTGCATGACCCCCTGACTTAAATTAGGCCTTATGATGGACGAATGGGCGTGATGCTGCACGGGGACGAAAAAAAGGTGCGGAAGACATTGCGAGAAAATTCCATGCTCGCTCGCGACCGTACCAGCCGGTGGGTGTGGGCCGCTCTATTGTACCCCCAAAAGAAAGGATGGCGACGGGCAGTGGGCAGAGATGGGTAGTGGATGACGTTTTTCTAAGACCGAGACAGTCGGTGAGTTGACATTAGATGCCGGGGTACATACCCACTGTGTTCACATACTTCGCGTTTTGGACTGGGTTTTTAAACGCGAGGTATACTCGGAAGTCGGTAGGCTACCGGATTCACCGGTTAATATTTGCAATAATAAACCACTGCTTTTAGGTTGCCTGTCACGTGATCCAACATTCGGAACACGGTACCGTAAAATTGCTGATGATGGCAGCATGCTAAATTAAAATTAAGAATGACTAGACCTTCGAAGAGGAATGGAGAGACAGAGGGAGGCTTTAGGCAGATGCCGCAGTATTGAGCAACAGCACGACAGAGCGTAGTGTGGGTAAACCATACCAATGCCTAAAATAAGCGGGGAAATATTCTGAAATGGGTGTGTTGTTCTTACAGACAAGTTTAGCATGAACTTGTCCTTTATCATTTACGAAGGCTGAAATTGTGTATGCACAGTAAAGTATCATGCACAGCTTGCGAGTAAAATCTGGACATCGGTCTTTAAGGGAAACGTTCACTTGGTTTGATCAGTGATGGATGTCTCATCCATGCAATATGGGGTGCAGCCACCCCATGCTGTCGATCACCGACTCTTATGAAACAATCGAGACTCTTCATAGTGGAGACTTTTCAAAATACCGCTGTTCATTTTTATGCTGTGACTCCATAGTGTTTTTGTAACTGAGAAAAAGAGAGCAGCATTGTCAAATAAAAGATGAATGAATACTGAATATTACCCTGGCTGAGTCACTCCTAATGCATTAGAACCCCACCCCTCATCACTGATCATATGTCACAGGGTGGCAGTAGATTTAGCTCTTAAAGCCACTAGGTATTGAAGCAGTAGTTAGGTGGCAGTTCATCAGTTAATGCCAGAAACGATAAACATTAGGAAATAGAAGCCACAACCTGTTTCTTTATATCCTGGCAAATTGTGTAACACACATTCAAAATTAATAAACAACACTCCACAAAATGAAGTGCTCTGGTGACTGGCTGCATATGGACAGCTCTAGCTGCAAGTGTTTCTCTCTAGCTGTGGAGGATTCAAGAAGTACAGTGCCATGCCAATTTGGAGTGAAAAATAGACTATACATGTTTACGGAGATGACTTTACATTACATTGCATTCATTTAGTATTCTTAACATTTTTATGGTGAAATGGTAGACTGTGGCTATGTTTTTTCAGTACTGACACAACATGAGGATCAAATGCTGTACAAATGAGATTCACCCAGGAGCCAAAAATATATACCTAGAGTTTGCCAACGCATCATTTTTCATATTGCAATGCAAAAATACATTAAATTTTTAACTGTTCATCCATGTGTATCTATTTTTCCTTCTCTCATCCTTACCAGATAAAAATGCTGGACACCGCAAACACCCAGTATGATTCCTTCCTGTTCTGGAGGCAGCCAATCCCGGAGCTCGACCTGTCAGAGCTGGAGGGCCTGGGATTGGCCGACAGCGTGTCAGCCAAGGTCAGCAAGGCGGAGAAAAAGCAGAAGGGCGCCCAGAAGGCCCACCAATGGGAGGGGAGAGATGAGGAGGCGGAGCTATCTGAGTACAACTCCTTCAACTACTGGAGAGAGCCAATCGCCAGCATCGACTCGCTGGATTTCAACCTGCTGCTGTAAGGCCTCCCACGGCCACCATCTCTGATCCCGCCTGGATAAGACCACGCCTTTTGTCTAGTTTCTGGCCTGTTGTATAAGAACTATAGAATCTGCATCGGTCCGAACTATTATATTACAGTAGTTGTGAGGAACTGTCTTGGAAAAAAAAAAAAAGGTACAGCTACAGTGTTAGAAATCAGCTGGTTTAATACACAGAACAGGGCTCCCTGGTAGTGTCCTCCAACTAAGTGTGTGAAGTTCTGTCCAGTTTGACCACGTCATGTTGCATGTCTGCAATAGACCTTTTCTGAGAACCTACACTTAGTTCATCTGTGCACGGGTGTAAATTCCTGAAAAGATAAAGCCTTTTCTGAACTGGGGGACCAAGAGAGGTCGATTAATTTCCTCTTCCTCTTAATCTAATGTGGCTCCCCTGACAGCTTTGTCCAGAGGTGGTTCAAGCAAACCTCTTGAACCAGATCTGCAATGAGAGCTGGCGTGAAGGGCCTGTGATGGTAGAAGTGACAGAATAAGATAAACCCCTATAAGCTGTATCTTAAAAGAAAAAAAAAAAAAAAAAGCTGTCGTGTGTCAAATACAGCCACTGTGTCTATGTCTGGAAGGCTTTACTGCAAGAGGGAAAGAACCACAGAAAGCATTATTATGTCTGCAAGGGCAGATTTTGTACAAGTTCTCAGCAAGCCAAAAACATGACAGTCCACTTTGCGCTTTATATGAACTGCCTTTTATTTTGAGACACTTTATGGAATTATTAATTTTGAAGTATTATTTAATTTATGACTAGCATCCACTTTGCTGCTTCAGTCTGCTCTGAGCAGGGCTCAACAGAGCACAGTGATTATGTGGGTTGAATAGTTCATAATACAGAAGTTATTAGAAGAATTAAAACCATGGATTGAAAACTTTAGTTTCTGGTTATTGTTTGAATGTCTGAGGGAAACGGGATATAGGTGTATAATTTGTGTCATGAATGTTTCAAGCTGGATCATACCGTTGTCATACTGTTGCACCACAGCAACCACTTTTGAAAGCAGAACATAAGTCTGTTCCTGAGGTATCAGAAGTCAAAACTGAGTGGCTGGTAATGTGTACTGGCCGCTTGTCAAGGGTGATGGCTACATCTCAGCGGTTTGGCTCTTTAGTGAAATAAAGCAAATGTGAACAAAGGAAGTGTATGCCAATTCTTGAAGCTGAAATTTTTATGCATGCCATATCAAAGATTTTTTTTTTACAATTATACATATACTATCTTAGTAAACTCAATCTGTTGACAATCAATTTGTTGACATTTGGAAAAAGTCCTAAAAGCCCTGAAGTGTTTTTGTCCATAGTCAGGTTAATAAAAAAATCCAGCCAATTTTCTGAAATAATACATAAGCGGAGAAAAAAAAAAGCTGTCACAGGGGTATGCAAGAACAGGGTGTGACTGAGGGTCAGGCAGGCATAGAGAATGACCCTGCTTAGGGTTACTGTGATGTCATACATCGGCAAACTAAGCTAACGCAGCTTAACGCAGAAAGATGAGCCCCTAGTGCATTATGGACTGTATTTGGCCCAGCACGGCCTCCTCCTGACCAAGTGAAGACTG
Source organism: Megalops cyprinoides (assembly GCF_013368585.1). Classification (NCBI taxonomy): domain Eukaryota; kingdom Metazoa; phylum Chordata; class Actinopteri; order Elopiformes; family Megalopidae; genus Megalops; species Megalops cyprinoides. The sequence continues at coordinate 4,218,345 of NC_050603.1, forward strand.
CTGGCTGATGTCCCAGCCTTAAAAGTGAAAAAAGCCCAGAGGACTCATTTATCAGCTGTGTGTATGCATAGTTTTCATCCCTACCCCAGACTGTTTTATGTGCAGAATGTCATTTATCCTACCACATAAGGGTCACCTGTGGATGCTGCTACCCTGCACACACTTTGCCATGCTCTATTTAATTGTCACATAAAGGTACTGCAATCACAGCCCTGGCAGTCTGCTGTGAAGCGGTATATATTATTTAGAGATAGTACCAAGAGACCTGGACATTGACCTTTAGCCAGTGTTGAAAGTTCATTTTTTGCTGTTTTTCCAATGGTTTGGATACCTCATTTCCCTTTTTTCTACTAGCACAGCACATATCCTACGTAACCTTTGTGATAAAACATAAGAAAGTATACAAATACAAAGTAGAAACAAAGAGATATACCTTGTCAAACTTTTACATATGTTCACATATCCATACCTATGGCACTCCAAAGTCCACTATCCTTAGAATATTTGATGAGCTTCACTGAGATTAAACAGGTTTCAGCAGGTGAGGAAGGTCAGGTCAAACGTTGTGTTCTGTCTATTACAAATATTGGACAAAGACAGCTATTTAGGCTTTCTATGAAACAAGACAACACAAATTAAACAAAACTAATTAATTTTATTTGACAGCTTAACAACCATCAAGCCAAAGAGTGGGATGCACAAAACATCTGAACTGGATCAAAATCTCAAAGTGGATGCAAATACTTTTACATTACCAACAATTAAATTCAATATTCTGTTTTAAAAATGGTGTCTTAAATCTTGTTTAAGATTTAAAGCAGCAGCAATCCGCTTCTTGAACTTTGGAGACCAACAAAGAGATATATTCAGGCTGACAATGTCCAATCCCACAATCGAATTCTGAAAGACTGCAGAGTCTGAAATTTAAATTCGTAGTTTTGTTTAAATCCAATAGTTAACACCGAGTCAAAGTCTCCTACGGTTACAGCACGGTAAACAGTATACCAGTGATATCAGACTCCTTTAAAAATGAATTTTGCTAAGGTGTCCGTGTTTTAGACATTACTGCCACCTAGCGACCACGACATATTATGATCGGATTTTCAGTCTTGAGCGACACTTGAGCACTAGGATCCGCAACGCCCATTGTTATCTCTGGTTTACCCCTATTTAAGCGCTTTAAATTAAAATATTAAATATAGAGTGCACTTGGCATCCTTGGATATGTCGTAAATATACTGACAATATCCTGGCCTTACGAAAAAAAATCACGAAGGCCCAAACTCATCAAATTATAACTGGAGTATTCATCCGCCCCAAGAGAGGGGGGCGTCCGCCTCAGTTTCCACTTCCGGTGTCGCGCAAGCCGCCATATTTGAGCCACTGCTGGGAAAAACAATAATAAATATTTATTTTCCAAAGTTGTGCGAAGACTAGAGAAAATAAACCAACTGACCTGGAGAGGCTAGATACATGTACGAAAACTAACGTTAGCGAACGGCCTCTCCTCCACAGCGAGGTAAGTACACCCTTACCAAACACATGGCTTAACAAAAAGTAGCTAACGTTAGCTGGCTAGCTGTAACGTTTTCGTCAGCTGGATAAACTTACTTTTAAAATGTATTACTTTGAAAATGGATACGCTGCTAACTTTACCGCATTAGCTAGCTAGCCATTCGTTTCAGCGGGTAAACAGTGACTCTTAATTAACTCCACGTGGTATTGGCGGTATGCTACTTAGTTAGCATCGATGCTAGTGGTTTGTAGTTCCCATTATCTGTAGTTATTGGCAGGTAAATGAAATTCTGCAAATTTATTGTTAGCTACCTGTGGTGGAAAGTGATTTATGTTATGCAGCTAGCTAAATGGCAAGTGACACCTCATGATCGCCTGAAGTTAACCTTAGCCAAGTTAGACTAACAATCTACAACTCAGTGAAACAACAATGCGCCGATGCGTCAGCTCAAAAAGGTACCATTGCTATGAAAACTAGCGATCAGAAAACGAATATCGCTAATATAATTCTGTTAAAGCAAAGTCAATCAAGCGAGCTGTCTTACGTACTTGTAAAAGTTGTTGGAAAGCCTTTGAGCGCACCGTGACAATGTTTTACCGACCGGATGTGGAAGTGGTTTTTTCCTCTGCGAGTTTAAATAGGAATTTCAGATCCGACTTCCCCCGGAACACCGACAACTAAATATTAAAGACGGTTTCCTGTCCTAACCGTGTGTTTAAACTCGGTTAATGTTGTGCTTTTTTTGTGAAGACGTGGTTTGTCCACGGCGATCCCGCGCTGTTTCTGTGTTGTTTTGCTGCGCTATCAGTTAGCTGCGGCAATAAGATGGCTGCTGGTCTCTCAGCCACTGCCATGTTTAATTGGATCGCTGTTTGTGCGCTTAACTTTCGCATCCCGTTTCTGCGGTATATAACGTGCTTCATGCTGTAGCCGTGCGTTGGGCACAGTGTTGACTAGTCAGCTAGATGAAATGTGTCATCGTAAAGGTGGAATGCATTTGTAACATACAGTCGAGGCGCTACATCTTCCTAGCTCGACAGCTAGCCAGTACAACTTGATGCAAACCTGAACCCCATCCATGGCTAAAGTTATGTTTTATGAGAGGGAATTAGATCAAAAATTAGTCTGAAAATGGTGTTAGTTTGCAAGTGGGGTTTAGTTAACCGTATGCTATAGTCAAGTAGTCTTATTCGGGCGACCACCACAGTGCACCGATTGCTTGTGTGTCCTGCTACTGTTTAAATATGGCCGCGAAAGCTTATTGGTAGGTTACTCCAAACTATTGGCTTTGAGACAGAAATTGAAATGTTATTGAAACAACAGATGTCAAGTGTTTGTCGACGTGTGGCTTCAGCAGATTTTGAGAACGCGTGGGAGTGTAAGGGAACACAAAACACAACCGAAAAAATGACTGTCCGTGAGCTGCGGAATTTAGACAACTTTAGGTCAAATTAATAATTCCAAACGAGGAATGATGGGTATCCGAAAACGCAAGTTTCCAGCGGGGAAAAAAAGTTACTCCAAAGAAGTTTACCACTGCTTTGTCCCGAAAGGGAGCGCATCTCAAAATGAAAAGTTTGTGGTATTAATCGTACAGCTTTTTGAATTTCGATATAGGTAAATTACGAACTATATCTTGTTTCCTCCACTGTCTTGCTCTCTTGTAAAATATGCACTAAACCATGGCATAAATCTCACTTGGACTGTTGACGTATTTATGTCCAACATTCTTGATGGTTATATAACTGTAACATTAAGATACACTCTGATATATGTACCTTACACCAAGGGTCCCCCCAACTGTATTTACCCAATTAGAGAATACCTGCTGGACAATACAACACAAATTTGTTCCCACCCAACCATAAGATATCACCACTATTGCTACCACAGTATAACTAAATAACTCCATATCAACTATGCACTACTTGTTATGATGCATATTGCAAAAAAATACTATGCTACAATAAACAAGGATTTACTGCAAAACATCCCAGACATAATATTGTATCTGTTGGAAAATTCCATAAATATTAATTTGTCCAGGTGGCAGATATTAAAACATCCTGAAAAACAACTTTAACATCTACTGCAGTAACTTTAACTGTTACTGCAGAAGACTAAATGTTAGAGATGTCGAGGCAGGACCATATTTCAGTTACCAGCTCAACTGAGCTGAAGTCAATGAGAACTTCATCTGAACTCAAAGCAGAATCCACAGAGAGAGGCTGTTTCCACACTGGCAGTTTTACCGTACGCTGTCTCCCCTTGCTCTTTAGATGTCACTGGTGGACCTAGGCAAGCGTCTGCTGGAAGCGGCTCGGAAGGGTCAGGATGATGATGTCAGGTCACTCATGGCCAACGGCGCTCCCTTCACCACGGACTGGGTAATGCTCCCCGCTGCTGTAGCCTCAACACTGGTCCCATCAACCCATTTGGAGAATTGTCTGTTGTGGCCCATAGTTTAAGATGACTTAGTTGTACAGCGCTGAAATGTGAACACAGTGGCAGAGACTGACTCCCAGTGCTTTGCCCCAAATCACTGTCAAGGCATTTTAAAAATAATTTGAATAAATTTGCTGTTATTCACGTAAAGTTGAGGTGTGAGTTTAAACATGACATTAATTGAGATAAAAAGCCCACACACAGAAGGGATACTTAAATATTTCTTAATTTAGGCATTAAATAAAACATAGGATATTTGTATCATAGAATAAATTAATTACATAAAGAACACATTATTATTTGGGCCATCTCTGAGTGTGGATGTTGGCTGATTTGCACCTCCTGTTGCTCACCGGAGCCTCTGATTAAGAGACCTGAAAGCACACTGCAGTTAGGTTTTAATGCGTGCAGCTGCTGCACAGCGATAACCTCAGGTGTCTCCCCACTCAAGGACAGCCTCTCCTTTTTTATTAACGTTACATTACATTATTGTCATTTACCAGACGCTCTTATCCAGAGCAACTTCCACAGGTTACAGTTTTACACATTATCCATTCAAACAGCTGGGTATTTACTGAGGCAATCCTAGGTTAAGAACCTTGCCCAAGGGTATAGCAGCAGTGCCCCAGTGGGAAATGGAACTAGTAACCTTTTGGTTACGAGTCCTGCTCCTTACTTCAGGTATACTGGTTCTTACCATTATGCTACACATCCCACACAAGAGGTGGCCAAAGACTATAAAAACACATTGTGGCTCTCTTCTGCTCAAACTGCATGTAAAGTTTGGGTTTTGGTGACACCGCTCCCCCCTTTTTTCAGCTGGGGACGTCCCCCCTGCATCTGGCTGCCCAGCACGGACACTACTCCACCGCAGAAGTTCTGCTCAGGGCAGGCGTCAGCCGGGACGCCCGAACCAAAGTGGACAGGACCCCTCTGCACATGGCGGCTGCGGAAGGCCACGCCCTCATCGTGGAGCTGCTTGTTGGGGTAGGCATTGTTTTTCATCCCCTGATCGGAGGTTTAAACAGCGATTTTTGAAGTAGAGCAGGTTGAGCCGTTTACTTCATGTTGCTGGTTTTTCAGCTGTCGAGATAAGTGCAGAGTTTTCACCAGGGCTCTGAATAAAATTGCTTTTGAACAGGCTGTTTTTCAAAAATTGAGGAACAGGCAATTACTCATATTGAGGAATTTTTTAACCATCGCCATGAGCAATCCTGTGATGAAGGTTATACAAACCAAAATCTTCTTAAGCACTCACAATGGGAGGGAGCTTTTTCTGAAAATGGGGACAGTGAGGACCACCAAATTCACTATGATCACTCATCTAAAGCTCTCACTAATTAATTTCAATGAACAATCTCTGAAAGCGCAAACCACATCAAATTGAGATTATTAATAGAAACCTGCTGTTTGTGGAATGGAAACCGTTTGTGGAATGTTTATTTGAAGAGGCTGAAACCAATAGCAGGCTTCAGCTTTTAAGGTGAAAAGCATAGACTTTGAAGTGATTATTGTCAACAAAGCAGATTGTTACGAAATCAAAAGTCATACGAGAAGAGAAGTGGTTTTGAAGTTATTGTGGAAGACAGAATGTGTAAGATCAAGTGTAATGTGTGTGATTCCATGGAGACTGTCTCTGCTCTCTCCTGCTGATCTGTGGCCACTCTACCCCCTCCCCCCCAGCAGAGCGGAGCTGACATCAACGCCAAAGACATGCTGAAGATGACGGCGCTGCACTGGGCGGCCGAGCACGGCCACCGCGACGTGGTGGAGCTGCTGATCAAGTACGGCGCCGACGTCCACGCCCTCAGCAAGTTCGACAAGACGCCCTTTGACATCGCCGCGGACAACCAGAACACCGAGCTCATGGTCTTACTACAGGTGCGGCACCTGTCTCACCTGACACGTTTTCGGCGCCCTCCTCGGGTGGTTTCTGCACAAGCTGCTTCCCGAGACACCGTTTCTCCAAGGGCCGCTGAACCTGAATCTTTGGCAGCTGTAATGTCGCCCCCCTGTGGTGACTTCCAGTTGTTGCGTTCTGTTTTCAAGGAAAAGATAATTGGTGCTTGAAGGGAATTTTTGCCTGCGGGGAAGCTTTAATGCCTTAAGTCCATAAAGCAGGAAGTGTGAGGATGGGTGTGTTTGAGTAGACTGTACTGTCAAGCATTTTTTTCAACTGCTCTAGCTCTAAGCTAGGGATGTTTCTCGATGTTAGCCAGCCACTGACACCGTTTTATTGCAACCTGTGAAAGCTGAGAGCCTGCCACTGCCCTGTCCTATGACTGCATTCTCATTGGAAACTCTCACGTTGTCCTGCAGAGTGGGGTTTGATCATCACAAAGTTTGCCGCCAGCATCCTTCAGAACAGAGGGCAAACTAATAAGTGCAAGTGTTGTTGCTATTGCGTTGTCAGAGACTACGCAGAAGATCTGGGTCTTGTAACTTCCTGCTGCACGTATTGAATGGGAAGGACCTGGTGCTTTTGTTATCATAACTGAAGAAAAAATCAAAAGGCAAACAAAGCAGGGATCAATGTGGTACACACCTGAGGGCTTTCATTAGTGGGAGCTGTAGCTGTTGCTAGGGGCTGCTGTCTCCTCCGCTTGACATGTGTATGTGTGTGTTTGTGTGTGCGTTTGTGTGTGTCCAGGAGGGGATGCAGAACCAGGTGAATGTGAACCCCGATTCCAGCCAGCCCAGCAGCGCTGTGACCCCCCAGTTCATCATCTCCTCCGGGGGGGTGGTCAACCTCGCCGACCTCATCTCTACAACCGCCAAGACTACCTCAGGTAGGGCCGGTGGCACCACCTGTCCCGTTCAGGCCACCAGATGCCCACGTGGTGCAGCTGACAGGTACTTAGTGCCGTCAGACTAGCTGGGGATGCGACCGTGGTATTGGCTAGCGAGCGACACATCTAACATGATAAAATATATGTTTGCATTTCATGTACCTTTCTTGCGACAAAAAAGGGCAGGGTATGTGAATATGAGGCCACAAAATCATGTTTAAGAAGATCCGTTAAACAAAAAAGTTTAAAAAAAAAAAAACCAGAATAGAAAGAGAATAAACTCTGAAAGTATCACCAGGACCTATCTGAATGCGTAACTTTCCAGGTAACATTAGCCGACTATGTAGCTGGCTGCGTGTGGTTTAATAAAACGGGACAGAATTTGTAGCAGCTAGGCAATCTGTTACCTTCTCTCGCACCACTGGTGCAAACAGAGGTGGAGCGACAGACATGGGGATAACTGTCCGAAGGGTTAGGGTTAGGGTTAGGGTTAGGGTTAGGTGGAGTGACAGACATGGGGATAACTGTCCGAAGGGTCACATATGGCTCAGGCACCAAGAAAGATTGATGGAGGCTCTCTGTGCTGGGAACTGAATGTCTTTAGTCAGATCTGTATCTACAGTAGCTGTCCATAAGCTGCTAGGTATCTGATATACCAAAGAAACATGCTGGAGGAAGTGCAGACATAACCATGGCACCGTTTGCAAGGATGAGGTTAGACATAAAACAAATCAAAAATAGAAATAAAAAAGAAACGGCGAAAGAGGCAGGATAAGTCGCTGCACAGAGCTGATAAAGGTGTAATTACGGACACCACAGGTCTGCAGCGAGCTGAGCGCTCACCAGACACGCAGCGTGTGCTTGCTTGGCAGGCTTTCTGATTGAGCGCCCGCGTTTTTCCCGCTGAAACTGAGCCGGCGCGGCGGGCTGATCCGGCGGGGTGTGGATTTGGGGCCCTGGGCTGCGGAGGGGTGTGGATTTGGGGCCCTGGGCTGCGGAGGGGTGTGGATTTGGGGCCCTGGGCTGCGGAGGGGTGTGGATTTGGGGCCCTGGGCTGCGGAGGGGTGTGGATTTGGGGCCCTGGGCTGCGGAGGGGTGTGGATTTGGGGCCCTGGGCTGCGGAGGGGTGTGGATTTGGGGCCCTGGGCTGCGGAGGGGTGCGCGCAGGGAGCATAAAGCCGCTCTAGCACAGGATCGCTCTCATACCAGCGCTGGGAGTGACACGCCGAGAGGATTGTCCTGAGAAAGCCTTTCCGCTCCGCTGCACAGGATTGCTCCATAGCCTGGAACAGAGGAGGATGGAGTCTGTGTGTGTGAGTGTGTGTGTGTGTGTGCGCGCGTGTGTGTGTGTGTGCGCGCGTGTGTGAGTGTGTGTGCGTGTGTGTGGACAGACATGAGTCTGTGTAGATTGTGTGTGTGCGCGTGTGTGTGTGTGTGTGTGAGAGTGTGTGAGTGTGTGTGCGCGTGTGTGTGTGTGTGTGTGTGTGTGAGTGTGTGTGAGTGTGTGTGAGTGTGTGTGAGAGTGTGTGCGTGTGTGTGGACGGACATGAGTCTGTGTAGATTGTGTGTGTGTGTGTGTGTGTGTGTGCCCGCCTATATGCGAGTCTGTCTGTTTGTGTTTGTGCCTGTCTATACATGGGTATGTGTATGTGTGCGTATGTTACTGTTTGTGTGCATGTCTGTGCGTTGTGCGTGTGGAGATTATTTCATGAATGCGTCCACAAGCGAGTGTGTGTTGTGCATATTTATGTGCTATGTGTGTATGCATGTTTGTGTATGAGCGTGTGAGGGAAGTTATGAGTATGGTGCCTCTGTTGGGTGTGTGTGTGTGTGTGTGTGTGTGTGTGCACGCACATTGTGGCCGTGGCCTCCTCTGTTCCTGTAATGATTCCAGGGGAATCTGTTTCCTCCACTGTAGTGCTGCTCCCATAGCCAATTCAGGCATAGCACACCAAGAAGTCAGGACTTCTGTCATCATAACAGTAGGTTACAAGTTCAGTTCCCAAGTGGGGGAAAGCCACTGTTCCCTTGAGCAAGGTGCTGAACCTTAATGATTTCGGGAAGTGCTCAGATGAGTACACAGACTGTCTAATATGCGTGTTGCTCTTGATAAATGTGTCCATAAACCAAATAAAATAAACTGTTGCCATCACATTCTGTCACTTGCTACATGAAGCCCTTTTTAATATCACAGCAAAGTGAAATTATTATGCGTTGCACGTAGTGTTGTCTACAGCCACATTACAGTTGGGCAGCCAATATGTTGCTCCCTGTGGCTGCCTGTATTACATAATCTATGGAGCTCTCATCGGTAATCAATACAGCCAGCCTCTTTAGCGAGCCGGTTAAAAATTCACCCAGTAATGCGGTCCTTTGACTCGTTCTGAACAACCGGACCACATGAAGGACGAAGAAAGAAAATGTTGGCCTTCAGTCGCTACCTGAAAATCTGGTAAAGAGCAGCGCAGTGAAAAAGAGCAGTATAGCCAAATCTCTCTCATCACCCTCTACATTGAACAGTGTAAAAATAGCTCTGTTACCAGCCTCGCTGTTACCTGTCTCACAAGCTCATATTGTTCAGTGTTATCGATAACACTGTCTTCTCCTGTACTGGCATTAAAACAAGGCTTTCAGCTCAGGATATGAGACTGATAACAAACAGCCTGCCATGTATCAGTACCAGATAGGATTGAAATTAAAACCCTTTACCTCATATTTCACAAAGCTTCTTATTCAGCTGTGCCTGTTTTATTTTGTTGGAAATGACCAGGGTATGGGGGTGAGTTTCTGAGTGTTGGAAACAGCATTGCTGTTGTGTCTCTCAGTTCTTTTTCCTCAATGTGTTGTGATGCGTTGAAAAAGTCCTGCCCTTACTGCCAAATGTACTCTCTCTAACTCATTAGCCCCGCTAGCTGCAGAGCATCCGCGCTAAGCTGACCGCAGATTCGTGACACAGCCACACTGTCCAGGGCTCCCGGGACTGACCTCTGCCCCCCCTCCCCTTCTCTGTCTCCGCCAGGCGACTCCGAGGAAGTCATCGCCGCCGAATCGGTGGACTCTGCCATCCAGCACATGGTGGGCGAGGGGGGTCAGAGGGTCATCACCATAGTGACGGACCAGTACGGCAACCTGCAGACGGGCGGGCTGGGGCAGCAGTTCTTCGTCACCATGCAGCACGGGCAGCAGAGTGAGCACTAGGGGGCGAACCGTCACACATCAGTTTTTAGCCAGGATCAGGGAGTAGTGTAATGTACCTGTAGTATGCCTAATGTAAACTGAATGCTGTCTGCAGTCCCAGCAGCTTCATGTTAGCTATAACCCTTCAAATGAAGCTAAAGGAGAAAGAGTTGCCATTTTGAAAACTGGTGCAACGGTCATTAAAGATTGATAGTCTTATGGTGCAGAAATCTAGACCAGAAGTGATCTTGTGACCCATTTCAGCTGAGACTCTGTCCCCTTCAGGGACAAGAAAGGGGATCATAGGCTGTTTGGCAGGAGGGTAGAGTTGGAGGGTCACGCCCTGAGGCCTTGTTTTTTGGTGTCGTGTGCACAGTGGTGGCCGTGCCAGCCGGTCAGGTGGCAGAGGAGGTGGTGGAAGAGGAGGTCCAGCCCCCGCCTTCCCGCAAGAGGAGAGTGGAGTCAGCAGCCAATCACACGGATCCCCAGGACAAGGTCAGTGAGGTCGAGCGTAGCTGGTCACACTGAGAATGATAACCACAATGGTAACTATCCCTGTCATTAGTCTAAAAACACCTGCCAGTTGGGTCTATTCAGAAACATGATTTTTTTTACAGTGACCTCTGCATTAGTTTAAAAAATAGCTCTGATTTATCCGACTTATGCATTTTATGTTTATTTTGGCATATTATTATGCATAGAAAAGTGTTTCTGGAAGTGATCACAAAAATATCTGTGGTTACTGTTCTAGGCCAGTTTTATAGTTCGCATTATGGCGTGAATGTCGTTTCCATTCATTCTAACTGGAGCTCTTACCGCTGTGGTTATAGTTGTCAGTGTGATCGGCAGCGCTCCACTGGGCAGGGCAGAAAATGGCGACGTTTTTCGCGGGATCCGTACCAGTGCGGCAGATGTGCACTGGTGTCCCGAGCAGCAGATTCACACTGTTGGCCCGTGCCATCTGGCCAGCGCATCCCCTTGTTTGGCGCCTGACTTTGGCAGTGACCTCAGGATTTGCTATGTACGCCAAGTGCAGATAGTAATCTCTGAGGCCGAGTGTGTGTGTGCGATTCTCACACTGGTAAAGTTTGTGCAGTAATAACTATACCAGTCTGCCAGTTTGGCAGAGCAGAACAGGTCTTATGTAAAAGGCTCTTCTGAGATGCTGGCGCGTGTGTGTTTCTGTGTGTGTGTTTCTGTGTGTGTGTTTCTGTGTGTGTGTGCCTGTGTGTGCCTGTGTGTGCCTGTGTGTGCCTGTGTGTGTGTGTGTGTGTGTGTGTGTGTGTGTGTGTGTGTGGGTGTGTGGGAGAGGCAGTCGAGAGTCCAGCGAGTATCCCAGCCCACGTTTTCTCAGCACCATCTCCCAGGGAACATTTCCTGGCTATGAGAGCGTTGCACGCTGGGAAGGGTGTGGGCGCAATAGTGGGCGTGATCGGGGGGGGGGGGGTTGTGGTGTGTGATTCCATTCTCTGTGTAGGCGGGGCGTGGGCTGCGGTGTGACCTCCGTCCCTCGTTCTCCAGGAGGCGGCGGAGAAGGACAGCAGGGAGCTGCTGCAGAAGCAGCTGCAGGAGGCCAACCGCAAGGCGCAGGAGTACCGGCAGCAGCTGCTGAAGAAGGAGCAGGAGGCCGAGCAGTACCGGCTCAAGCTGGAGGCCATGGGCCACGGCCAGGCCAATGGCACCGCCGCCGCCCCTGCCGCTGGCGGCAAGAGCCCGCGGGAGGAGGAGGCGCAGGCGGGGGAGGCAGAGGGGCCGGGGGTGGAGGGGGAGGAGGTGCTGGTGCTACCTGAGGGAGCCATCCTCATCAAGGCGGAGGAGCTGGCCCTGGAGCCCACGGAGGAACAGGTGACGGCGCCGGGCGAGGCGGAGTCGGCCCACGCCGAGGTGGCCTCGTAACGGCAGGCCTCAGAGGGGGACGGCACACGGACGGGACGGGCGGCGTCCTGTTTCACTTCCTTTTCTCTTTTTTTTTTCGTTTTTGTATTATAATAATTATTTTTATTCCTGTTGTTGAAATTTCCCCCCCCCCCCCAAAATGGACATGTGTGAAGAAGCCAGGGGAGGGACACAGGGGTGGGGATTGTTTGGGGTGAGGGCCAGACGGGAGGGGGTGTGTTGGGGACGTAATGTTCACATGACACAGAAGCCCAGGGGAGCGAAGAGAGGCAGCAGCGTAGGGGAAGTAAGGCCCAGAGTTGTTGAGAAATGTCACTGCCGCCTTACTGGACATCTCCGGTCACCTGATCCCTGGCTGCACCCTGAGCACTACAGCTGCACTTTCTGAAGGTTTCTGGCAGCGCTCAGACGCTTTTCACCTGGCTAATGTTCGCCCGCAGACGTGGGTGTAGGTTTGGCTGTCAGCAGCCTGTTCTCTCCAGCAGGAGCTCTGAAAGCTTAGTGGGAGAGGAACTGCACCTCACCTCCTGTTGCAGTAATGGAAAAATCCTTTAACGGGCGAAGGGCAGGCAAGGATATTGGGCACACACAGCTATCAGGGACGCACGCTCCCTCAGGTGGGACTCGTACACTCGTGTCATTCCCGCAGACTCACTGATCCGGCGTCTCTCTTCCCCGTGTCTCCAGATTACCTTTCCTCCACAGCGGCTGGTCACAGCTCTCTGCCTGCGAGAGCTCGTGGGTGGCAGGCAGCGAGCAGTGAAAGTGAGAACACTGTTACAGCATCCTCCCCCGCTTCTTTTCCTTTTTTATATCTATATACGTCTCAGCGCTGTCAGAAATCTCCTCAACTTTGTCCTCCTGAGTGCAAAGTACCTTTGCGTCGCTGGCATCAGCGCTCTTTCGCGTTGCCCGCGGCGACGACCGCACGTGTTCCGTAGACCACCCACCCCCAAGGTGCCAATGAAACCAGTGATGGACTCTGCCAATCTGGGCTCCTGCAGAGCGAATAATCAGCCCCCCCGGCGCGGCTGTGAGTGAAGTGTGTCAGATGCCCTCGCTGTGCATCTCCTCGGCTCCTCTCTGCGTTCTCCTGTCTTCTCCTCGCCGGCGTTTCCGCTTCGGCGTCCGCTCAGTGCCTGGCGTCCTTGCCGTGAACTTCCTGGCGTTCCTCGGGCCCGCAGTCCTGTGTCGTTCGCTGTAATTAACGGCTAATTGATTGTTGTCAGATAGTCGCTAATGGCCTGCGAAGTGTTTTCCATTACGTTGGCCGTTATGGATGCGGAAGGATGTCCTCCTTTCTCTCTTTCTCCCTCTCCCTCTGTTTCTCTCCCCCGCTGTCTTTCTCTCTCTTTGGACCTCCAGCAGCTTCTCTCTGTAAGGACTGCTGAAGCATTGCATGCTGGGTAGGGTGTCTGCCTGAGCCCAGTGCGTGCTGGACCAGGTCTAGTGCAATGCATCGCTGTGCTGATCACAGTCGTCTTCCTGGGCAAACCATGCATACTTTGTAACGCAGAAGAACTTCACGCGTGTCTGTGGTCGTCATCCAGAGAGTGTCGGGAGTCAGGGTGAGCAGGCAGCCTCCGCTGAAGAACCCGAATCTACTGGGTCGTCGTTTGGGATCCTGGTGTGGCCGCTGCAGGGGGGAAAGACTGAACTCTCTTCCCCCTCTCCTCTGGCCGTGACCCTTCAGCTTTTCCCTCTCTTACCCTGGAAATAGACCCCGTTCCTGCCTACTGGACTTGCACTGTAGGGTCCTGTTCACAATGCCTGAGGGAGAAACCGCTGGTTTGATGAGGGCCTTCTGTCTGTCCCTCCTTTTCATGTAGAAACCCATAAGTGTGTCTGTTGAAGATGACAAGTTGCTTTTTTTTCCCCTTGGTTGAAGTGAATATTATGCAGATAACTTACTCTACAGAACTTGCTTTTTTTTATACATGTATAACTTGTGTTGTTGTTTTTTTTTACTCTGGACTCTGATTAATTATTAATCGTGGGGTCCTTCCAGGTTATGGCTTTCCTTGGTTCATTAGGTGTGTTGGTGAAAAAAAAAAAACTTGTTTAACATGTGTAACCAGGTTAGGTGTGAAGGACAGGGGTGTCTGACATCTTCATGGTAAAGTTGTCCCTGCTCTGCGATAGAACATCCGGGTTACTAATTTTTCAGAGAAGGGTGGGGTTCTCCCACATTTGAAGATGTAACTATTATCATTTTTTCATCGTCTGCTACCTGACAGCGTACACATGTTAAAGGAAATTAGTAGGATCAGTATAGGTGTCTGCAAGTAGAGCTGGTAGTTGTGTTGATGTCTGAGATGATCTTTTTTTGGGGGTAGTTACTCCTCCTTACCTCAACCAGCAGGTGGCACTACACTTAAAGAGATTAACCTGATTGGACAGGTGAATTACCACAGAAATTTCATTGGGTCTGTTCATATAGGTTTTTTCAGGGTTTTTTTTTTGTAGATTTATCTAAACAAATATTTAGTTAAAATGCTTGGCAAGTAGTCGGAAGCTTTTTTCAACAAGCAGCACTGTCCACCCATTTAAAATGGCAACTACAGTGGTCCGTTAAGTCTGTGAGCATTCAGTACCAGGTGCGTAATGTGAAGGCAGGCCTTAGAGACAGGCCTGTGCTTCAGACATATGCAAAAACATTTGCCTCACTTATTTCAACAGATCTTTCAGGGTCTTAGAATTCCAACAGGACTCCTGTTTTGTGCCACGGAATCATGTGTCCCTTCTTCAGTTAGGGACATCTGATAAGTTCTGTTCTTTTTTTTAAAATGTATGTATGTATGTATGTATCTATGTATGTATGTACAGAAACACTATCAGGGATTGTCTTCCAGACATGTTTATTTTTTGTTCTGTTTTTGAAAAACCCAAGAACCAACAAAACCAATACAAATGAAATGTTAGAGTAAGGAAAAGCAAAAAAAGTGAAATAGTTTTGTAAAAGATTGAATGACTTCCTTTTTTAAAAAAAAAAAAAAAAAAAACAAACAGACAAAAAACAGATCAAGTATTTTTTAGAATCCAATAAATATGCACTCATTTACAAGAAAACATGAACGCCTCCCTGACTGGTCTTGTTCCTTTTGTTTACATGATGTGCTTAATTTACAGGATTCCACCCTACAACCGTCCGGTTCCCATAACCGTAGCTTCACACCGCTGCCCCAGGCCTAAGGCACTCTGTGTGATGTATTGTGCCATATGGCACAGCGAGCACAAGCTGTCCTGAAAGCCAGTTGTAGCTAAGCATCCGGAATATAACCTCTGCGGTATCCTTGTATTAAATATGCCTTTGGGCACATGAGATGTGTAGATGGGGCACACGGGCGGGGGGTAAGCGTGAATGACCGCAGAGGGTGTGATTTAAAATCACAGCCTCCTGGGTGGTGTAATGGTCGGAGCGGGAGGTAAGAGGCTGATAATGGGGGGGAGGAAGTTGCAAGGCACGCTGGGAGGGAGGTCTGCTTCTACAGGCGGGGAGAAATTCCCAGACAGCGGGGAGTTTTCTGCGTCTGTGGGTGACAGGGAAGGTCAGAACCCGGTGGTAAGTCCATTTGCATTGTGTCACTATCAGAATGCAAAACAATGACTTTGACTCAGCTGGCTCCTGAGTATCGGTGTGACCTTACAAGAGGTGTATTTCTGAAACGCGTACTTGTAAATTACATGTGGGAACCTCCAGCGCAAAGCTCAACTGGTCCTGCTTTTTTTTTTTTTTTTTTAACTATTCCAATGTCCAGATCCTACATTACTTTAAATTTTGATCAATGAAATTTGGCAAGCATTACTTTTATTCTAGGTTTTAAGCTTTATGAGTTTGCCAGCTGCCAGTATTTAACAACAATAACAAAAAAAAACCTGTTCAAAGCTGCTGGCAAACTGCAGTGCTACAGATGTGAGTCCAAGCCTCAAGCTATTTAACAACAACAAAGAAATATGAAATAAGTTTTTGCAGTGTACACTATACTAATCAAGTCTTAGTCTTCTCTCCTGGTTTCCATGTGTGGCCACATATCACTATATCACGCATAAACCTTCTGGGTGCCTTGAAATATTAGGTACCTGGTGTGTACATATTAAGTATGTTGTATACAGACAGGATGGCTCTGTGGTGCGTTTTAATTCGTTTTGTGGGCTGTACTGCACTTGCTTATTTGTCTTTGGCATTGCAACCCGTGTTGCTCTGAAAGCTACCCAAGATAAGAGCAGCTGCCAAAGAAAGAGGGAAGGAATAAAAGAAAAGAGAGAAGGAAGGAAAACGTGCATTATGGTAGAGTTCCACCTTGGAGTTGAACTGGCAACCCTAACAACCTGCACCAGCCGTGATGGATTCCACCGGACCTGCTAAACCTGTGAGTTTCCATTGAGCAGCTGTATTCAGCGCTGGCTGCAGTTTGACAGTTGCGATATGCTGAACGACAACTACAGTGATAGTGTCTCTTTCCTACCCCCCCCCCCCCCCCCCCGGCCCCTCCACCCCCCACTTCCCAAAGCTCTGTACTTAATCCCCAGCAAAATCATATATTTTATTATTTTGCATGTAAGTGCTTTTCCTCAGCGGTTATTATAGAAGAACAATGTGACTGACAAATAAAGAGAAAATGGTTATGTTCCAGGGCGCCGCACTGGTTTTCCTTTGTCAGTCCATTACCTTTCAATTGATTCAAAATGTCTGTACATGAAGCACTTACATAATCATTTTAATGGTGCCTGCTACTGCCATTAATAGCAGCTGTGAATAATGGGCAATTTTTTCAGCTGTTCTTTATTTTTTAAGAGGCATAATCACTCTGTACATTCAGCAAACGGGATATTGTTGACCCCCCGTTCGAACTGAAATTTGTCATGTGCATAAAAGCAGTGCAATACTGCGATGAATATGGAAATTAGCATTGCCAAGGATGATGGTAGGTTCAATGCCAATTCTTTCCTGACAGAAACAACAACAACAAAAAAAAAACCCCACTGAGAACAGAAACAAGCCATAGGAGATGCTGATACCTCCAAGGCATTAATCTTGAATCCATTATTTTCATATTGTGTATAACGTTATTATGTATTTACATAGGGTGTTTAAGTAAGAATGTTTGCACATCTAGTTACAGTTCTGTGCAGATTTGGGAGTCATGGCCATGGAAATGTATTGAAATGAAACCCATGCAATTAGACTGTGTGAGGGTTACTACAGGTCATTCTTTAAGTTTTGAGATACTGCAGCTAAGCTTGGTCAATATGAACCACCATGTAACCTTGGTTACCAGCTATGTGTCTCCAACTACATCTCTGGTGACTTCGCCCATGAACAGCGAGATAATGAGGCTACTCATAGAACCAAGAGAGCATTTCACAGTCTCTTCACTGGTCTCTGTGTAGGAGGTGTCGCTACAGAATCCCAGTTTTCAAATTAACAGTTACTTTTGCCAGAAAAATATTAGCGATATGTATTGGATTTTTTGATATACCATGTTTGATATTTTGAGGAAAACATTTGAAAGCCTCACAAATGTCGAAAAATGTGGCATTTTTGGTTATGTGGCACACAGCAAAGTTTTTCGCTTAAGTGTTAAAATGAATACACGTTTAATGCATTTAAATACATATGAAAATAAGTGTAGGTGGAGGTGGGGGGAGTTGAGCATAAAGGCAGGCAGAAAGCAGATGGAGATGCTAATTGGGTAATAATGGAAAAAAGTGGTCTGTTCTCAAACCACCCATGTTATACCAATCATGTCATTTCATAACGTTCAGATCTATTCAAAAAAATAAAAATGTACCCACAGCAGCCCCAAGCTTTTGTGTAAGAGCGAGTGAAGGGCTGTGGGCAGAGCCAGTCATGTGACCTGATTGGTATGGGTGTGAATGTTACCCTGAGATACTGTCACCGGACCCCAGACTCACTCATTTTGCACAGATTACTATTATCACAGCCTGGCTGTATGGAAGGACTCTGTGGCTAAATTAATGCGATGGCACCCATGCTGCATGAAGCTGTCTGCAATAAAACTAATAAATGCGATCTGTAATGTCTCCATGCTTCAAGGACAACAGTTTAACTTTGACCCTCTGCGTGTCAACCACACCTTTCCACAATCATAATAATTACATGCAGTGCAATATAAATGACTAAGAAAGACATAATCAATGGGTCGATAAATAGATTAAATAAGATTGATGGAATAGCATGTGTTTTCCATATATGGTTATAATCTACAGAACAGAGATGCTGTTGTCTAGAGTGTGTCTAGAATAGGAATGCTCCCTCTCCCTTGGTTTCTCCTGGCACTAAGGTGCACACAGCATGACTTGGGTGCGCTTTTTGGTACGCACGCACACCTGCTCGGTCTCCCTCTCTGGAGCGTGTTCAGAAACCCGTGCAGACATATTCCGAGGAGCACTTTCGATACGCCCAGCCGCAACAGCATGAATTTTGCGAAGACACAACATCACCGCGAAAACGCTTAGTCCCGTTTCTGAGAGAAATGATCACAGGGTGGAGACTTAATGGCAGCAATGTGTCCAAATGGCTTTACAGTAAACTCAGAAGAACAGAGGAGCGCGCTGACTGGCAGTGACTTTGATAACAGACTTTGATAATGATAGTTCACGATGCTTTGCTTGCAATATAAAACGAACTGCTGGTAATTATGTTATGTTTTGGTGCAGCATGTACTTTTGCTTGGTGTACTTATGAAATCTGAGGTCGAATTTTGGACTGGTACGTGTTACGGGCTTTTGCTGCTGGGGGTGGGGAGTTTGGGTCCTTAAGAGTTTTACACTGGTTATAATATTTTGAAATAAGAGAGGATTTGAGAAACATTGTAACATGACAACTCATCCTCTGCCTCCTACCACTAACAGAACAACAACTACCTGTCTTTCCCCTCCTCCTCCTCCTCCTCCTTCTCTGACTTTTTCTGCTAAAAATGCACATCTTTCAGAGAAATAAATGCTCACCGGTATTGTTTTTGACTGGAAAATAAATGCTGTCAGGGTGCCACAGCCCTGCCTCTCTCATCACTTAAAAAGCCCAAAATGACATCAGCAAGCGTCTCTATGCCCTTGTGACAGCAGCGTTTTCCACCAGAGCTTCTATTTATTCCATTGTATTTTCAACAGAACACTGAACATAAGCAATAAATCAAAGCAGCACTGTGCTGTCCCCATGCCTCCTCCCTAATCAGTTTCGGGCGTGTGTGTGTGTGTGTGTGTGTGAGAGCATGTCTTTATGAATATGTGTATGAGTGTGTGTATGTGTATGTGTACAGTATGTGTATGGTGCAGTGTGTGTGGTGCATGTCCTTCTGCATACATGTATGCATGAGTATGCATGTTCACACGCATGTGCATATGCATATAGCACGCGTATGGTTCAGTGTGTGTGTATGTGTGTGTGTGTGTGTGTGTGTGTGTGTGTGTGCGTGTGTGTGTGCATGTGTGCCATGGGCAGTGTGTTGTCTGATTGGTCAGCAGTCTTCCACCAGCTCTTGCTCTACAGCTGATGATGAGTATCGATCTGCGCGGTTTCTCGACCGGCCGAGCCGCAATCTGAGACCTCATCTCGGGTTACAGAGCGGAAGGGGGGAAATCAACCTGTCAGCCAGCCCGTGGACAGAGAGAGGGCGTTCCCTCATCCGGCTGACAACAGGTGATGAAAATGGATGGAGGGAGTCTCAGACGCCTCCCCCACACCCCTCCCCCACACCCCTCCCCCCCTCTCCGAATCCCCCTGTCACTTCTCCATCAGCGTCTGTCCTCTCACGCATCTGGAAACAACACGGGAGAGACCGCGCCCACTCAGGTGAGAATTAAAACCCCAAATTAAAGCTCCACGGGAAGCTCTGGGACGGGAATTAAATAGAAAGCAGATAGAAATCTAGAGAAATTTCTAGAGATAGAAAACAGGGGATGTAATGGGGCGGACTTCAGAACATGGTGTTGCTATTAACGCATAATAAAACCTTACTAATGCCGTTATACATCTTTGACTCTTTTGTCTAATGATCTGTGAGAATTAGCAGGGAATGAGAGAATGTTTAAGTCATGGGGGAATAAAAACTACACAAGGTAGCGATAACACTGGAACACTCAAGTCTATATAGCTTTATAATATGATAATAGATAATAATGGGAATATTAGAACTAAAATACATTTAAACTATTTTTAAACATTTTTAATAAGCTACAAACTTTCTACATTATTAAAACGCTTGTGATGAGTCAGAAAGATAATGCATTGTCAATCAACAACATGTTTTATATGTCGTCCACTGTATTCCCAATGCCTGATGTACTTCTCTGCCAACAGTAGCATGACATTTGCTGTTCTTACTCTCAAATAGGCTAAAAAAACACATTGATGATGTTTAGCCCAGCATGAATAAATATTAAAGTAAATGCGTTATTAAAGACTGCCCTGGATTCAGACCAGCTCCTTAATTGCCCCTGCTTATTCTCGGCGCTGACAGCGTAATTCCGCTTTCCGCGGGATCGGGAAGATAAGGCTTCTGGGGAACATTTTGTTCTCTTTGTTGAAATGACTGAGTGCATTTAAGGCAGCACAAAGGCATAATGCGAGAGCCGAGGGCGTCGTGGACAGTGGAGTTCATTGTAGACACGTGAGCTGGCTAATTAGCCTTCAGAGCTGCCAGCGGAGAGGGGCAGAGATACAGGAGCTATTCCCCCCTGGGGGCACCGTTCTGGGGTGGGTGGGGGCCCCTGCTGGGACACTTACCCAGGGGGAGATTTCAGTCCCTTAATCAATGAGCAGCGGCAGCAAGTGAAGCAGAGAGTCACCTTGAGAAGACGAATTATTTTTGATTGCAGGAAGAGGAAACCTTTTGGCTTTTTCCTGGTGGGTTTCTGTGGAATTTTGAAGCAGATGAGAAGCCACCAGCATTATTTAATGATGTGGTAGGTTAGTTGAAGACGCTGATGATGGACACCCGGAGTTATCAACTTTGCTTAAAATTTTTTTGACACATTGAGCTATAGGATTAACTTTAGGTAATCTGATTCTGGATCAGACAGTGAGGCAGAAAGTGCCAAATGCTATGAGTGCGATTTAAAATAAACTGTTTCCTGTGTAAGCAGTTCAGCAGAATCACAAATACCCAGTAAGTGGTTCCACTGTGCTTGCAAACTCTCTCACACACACAAAATTAATATACTGATTTTTTTTTTTTTTTGTGGAAATAACCATCAAGGTGATCATCATCAAGGTTGTAAGATCTCACTAGACTAAAGAGTCAGTAACAAGTAAATCTTATTTTTTCTAGGTGCTCTTATGTGTGGGATAGTATCATGTGAGATTCAAACTGGAGCCAGACAAAATATGTCTCATTGTCAATCAGACACCTCAGTGGCAGACCCCAGCACGACTGCAACTGCTCCTGCAGAATGTGATCAAGTTTTAATGTATTCATTGATTTATTTTTCAAAAATAGCTGACTAGCATGGGGCAATCTGGCAGGCCTGCCAACTTCAAAATGAAATAGGGACACGCTTCCATTATTAGCAAATGATCTAAGTCAAACAGTCTCTTCCACTCACATTTAATTTGCTCAGAAAAGAGCCGTTATGGCGGTGGATTTGTCAGGGGGGTGGCACTTCTCAGGTTTACAGCGTACCCCCGACAACGTCCCCACTGGTTCCGGAACACTGTGTCTTTTCCAAATGAACTGAAGTTCCGGGGCGGGTGCGCCTCATTCCTCACCCCTTTCCTTCGGCATCGGGAACACCCACGCGTTCGTAATGGGGGGCGAATATTCTGCCTTCGTTTCAGTACGTGACTACCTGGAACTTTTTTTTAAAAATGATGATTTACTCAAAGTGAGGGAGGCTGGTTCAGGCAGGGACCTCGGTGCACTGCCATGCACTAGTGGGCATCATTACTGACACCTGATTGCCTCTGTTTCCAATCATGCACAGCCAAGTATTGATTTCTTCCCGTGGGTAGGTATGTGAGTCTATTTACACTCTCCTGGCTAGCTGTGAGACACGCTAAGCTTGCAGTGCCGGCAGTACCCACCTTCAGCCTCGCCTCCGGCTCTTTGTCTTGGCCTAACAGGGAAGTGGCAGGTTCTGCTGTCCTTAATCCTCTGCTGCCAGTCAGACCTGCTGGATGTTGGTGCAATGTTTCTTTCTGGGTGGGGATACTCTAAAGGGCGGAGTCAGAGGCCATGATTGATTATTACACTGTATTTGCATGTTTAGTATCAATGTAGCACATGTGAATAAATGTAACAAGAGTCGTTTCCTCAAATTCTTAAATTCTGAAGGCAATGCAGGCATTGTTTTCCTTGAAGCCTCACTGTGGAACAGAAACATGTTCATTTCTGGTTAGTGAAATGGAGCAATTGCCAGACACCTCCCACCTCTGTTAGAAAATTAACTTGAAAAAATGGAGTGGCTTGTGAAATTCCACATTCCTTTGTTCAATAATGCATACTGAACATTAGAATAAATAAAAAACAATTAATGCCCATGGCACACTTTCTGCAATGTTAATTTATGTATCAAACAGCATTGCACTGATAACTCACTGTGAATTAAAAGTCTCGTAATATTAACATTGCTTTTGGCCATGCAGTATACAACGTTTATTTCATCAACGTACCATGGTTTGCCTTCATATTGACTGTAACATTAACTGCAGCTCAAAAAGGAATTAAAACATTAATAATAATCATTAAATATGCCAAGACATTCATTATCACTGACAGTGCTGGAGACCCACTGTGAACCTGATTTAGGCAACCCAGAATGAAGTCAAAACAATCACAGTCACACCATCCTCTCAAACAAATTCCTTGGTGATCTGGGACTTGAGCCATCTTGGACAGCACAACTCCTGCAAAAAAAGCCAGCTTATTAAAAACACAGCAGTCTGTTCATTTGAGTGGACCTTTGGGTGTTTTCGCTGCAGAATCACTTCTGTGTGTTGCTCCAATGATGTCCTCTCTCTTTTTCTACCATACTGTTTCTAATAAAGACTTGCCTGTGGAATGTGACAGCACTTTGAGTCTCCGGATTAGAAGAGACGAGGGAGAGACACTGTTCTCACAGGCGGCGCATGTAGGCTTGTAAATAAAATATTCCAGACAAATGCGTTGTTAGCCGCGAGGCTGGTAGGCCTCACTGCAGCACCAGTGGAGCAGGAGAGAGAAATGGACACTTTTTGGTGCTTACCTGAGGGGTTTGACACTGTGGCAGGCAATACATTTACAGCACCGGCTGTGTACATGAGATTTGGAAGGAAGGCATCAATTCCTCAGAGTTATTCTCTCTCATTTTACTGCACACACCTGACATACTTTGACTGGACCCAGCCTGGCTTGGGTACTTTAAACTTAAGGCTACAGTTTAATACTCAAGTTAATATGCAAACCCATCTGCTCTACTTAGTGGAGGTACAGTGGACCTGAAGGCTCGGTTACATAAAACCACTGCCAGTTGGTTTAATATCAGTCATGATCAGGATGGACATATAAAACCTGCCCACACAGCACCCACGGGCCCTCCCACCGAGCCTTCATGAGAGGAACGAAATGTACGCTCCCGAACAGTACGATTGATTTTTAACATGAGTTTCGCGGCTTATATTTTTCATTATTAGTCACAGAAAGAAAAATGCATTCAATTTAATTCCAAGAAGTTCTCCCGCCAAGCCTTGGACTCTGCAGTTCTGTTTGATCGGGCTGACTTTTTTCTGTGTTGTAGAAGTCCGATTTTTCCTCAGGCAGGTCCACCACATCCTCTTCGCCACTGCCTGTCCTACTGTCTTCTCTTCTCAGATGATACACACACAGTCTTAGGACTTGGCGAAATGAATACCTAACTACACAGCTGCGTGTATCACATCTTGATAAGGTGGCAGGATTTTTGTAGGCCTTTTGTAAGAGAAGGAAAAGAACATATTTAGGGTTAGGGCTGGCATTGCATGAATTCACAACATTGTATGTTTCAACGAAAACTGCAGTTACATATTTCATGACGCATACGGTAAAAGTAAATTCAAGTCTGAATCCTTGGTTTCAGTCACGTTTAATAACGTGTAAAGGCTGAAGAGTTGTCTATCTCTGGCATTATCTGTTATCTAATTACTGTTTTATCCTTTCAATAATCACCCTCTGATTTTGAAATAATCTGTTGTGGTGTGTGGTAATGCGTCTGAGGAGGGTGCTGTACGTAAATGGCGTATTTTGAAGAGCGCCTTGCCCGCCGCCTCTGCTGACAGACACAGGCGTGCCTGGCAGTCTGGCAGCGAGACAAAGCCGCGCGGTGCGCGATCGCCGCGAGCCGCCTCTGCTGTGGCCCGATAAGCGGGACCGGGACAGTGATGCCCTTTCAGCGTGCGCAAGAAGCCGCACGCACGTATCGCCTCGATCTGTCCGCCGAAGAGACGACAACTGCGGCGGCGCCGATTCCGTGCCGTGTGTTCCTCATTCCCTCGTTCTCCCACTCCCCCTTTTGTTCTCCGCCTTCCTCTTCTTCCACCTCCTGGCTCAGGTTGATTAAGCGGCCGGGAAGAACAGTGTCAACAGTGTCAAAGGAAGTGCCTCGACTTCGTTGGCAGAGGTTTGCGCATAAGCCCCCCCCCGACTCCGTGTTTGCAGAGAGTGAATTGTTTATTTGAACGCTCATTTTTGTAATTAACCTGAAAAAGAGGTGGCGAACATTTCTGTCAAAAGTTCACAGTGTTTCCGAATGTGACCTCCCTGCGTAAGCTCTGGGCTGGTATGTGCTTTTTACTCTTTAATGTCACAGGGCTGGTGCTATGTGGGTACTTAGCTGGCCTCAGTGCACCCCCAGTTGTCTTCTTATATCCCGATGTCTACATAGCATTTATTACGTTTTTATTACGATATGACGTTTTGTGCACCCCTATGGATTGCAATTACACCCCTCTGTATCCACCAAGCCTGACTGGAATGTGCATTCTCCTGTATTGGTCTCCACAGACCTATTTTTTAGTATGGGCTATCATAGGAGATCTTACCATACAATGTTTAAATGTGTAAAATATAAAAATTGAATGCAGGGGTGGTCTACTTATAAGGCTGCTGCAATAATGTGATAAAAGCAATTTTAGGCTTAAAACTAAAGAAAGCTGGATTTGGACAGAGAAGCAGCAGCACAGGCAACAGCATGCAATTGGCTCCAACAGGAAAATCAGCTGTTGCAATGGTGCAGAGCAAGGGACGTGTGCAGACGAGGCGTTAGAGGAGACGTCTGAGCCTGTCTCTCCGCTTCTCTCCCTTTTTCTCCCTCTCTCCGCGGTCGGTGATTTTCTCTGAAAACCGTGGTTGCAGGTGGGAGACAGCGTTGCCATCAGGACCTATTTTGGGGGCAGTTTCCATGGGAACCAGCTGTAATGGTAGAGCAGAAGGCACGTTGTGGTGAGATAGGAGGGGTGGGTGTGTCAATCAAAGTTCCTCCGCGCAGACAGTATGGTCACATGATCAGTGCAGCCAGTGTCCAGACAGACAGACCGTCTTCTGATTGGTCAGTGCGCTCGTCTCTGAGTCATTTTGCAAGGAAGCATAGCAACCCATCAGGATGTCATTTCGCCCCACATCTTGTCATACGTGTGTATTTCGCATATATATAGTTTTACGTTGCGTTGGTTAAGCATTGACTACCTTGGATGGACAGATTCTCATTACCTGCTGCTGCAACGCCCACCATTTGCACAGGTGTCAGTCAATGAATAACAACCATTCTACAATTATACAAAAAAGCCCCACACAACTTATATGCAGAAGATTCCCAGCACGTTTCAGCTACTTTCTGCCTGATGACAGGCAGTGAATAAAATTTGTACAACTTCCCAGCTAAAAATTACCCAGAATCCACCTCAACTACCCTGTGCTGCCATTTCCACGGGGTTCAGCAGGACTGAAATCATGTTTCCCATCCCCCCCACTGGTGAATTTGGGAAAACATTAGATTACCACTCACAAAAGGTCCCCACCATTATGCAATTACATCAGGAGCTAAATCACCCCACCAGTTATTAATGCGGGACATTAGAAGTTAGGGGGTTAGAAGCCTCTTGTCATTATAATTACACACTAACCCTTCTGATGAAGGGCCCCATGGTGTAATTATAGGCCTCTGCTCGACATGGTGGAGTCTACTACGCTGAAAATAACTGGGCCACTCCAAGCATCACGTGTTGCTGCTAACAGCGTCACACCGACAAAATGGGGGCAAATCTCAGTGTGGGCTGGCATTAGAGTGTAAAAGGTTGGAGGTTGAATTTAACAGGGAGGGAATTGCTATTGAACACCTCAAAGAAAGTTGTAAACCTGCCTAGTTAGATAATGTAATAATAATAATGGATGATAATGATGACTGTTATTAGTGTTGTCATTGCTATTATTATTATTATTATTACTACACTGTAGACAAAACACACAGCAGCCAAGAACTAAATTACAAAATTCTTAAGACCTAAACGAAGCCGATTTGGGGGAAATAACATTATTTTATGACTTTGTAATATCAAAAAAGGGAAAAAATATAGCTTAATTGCAAGATGATAAATCACAGGTAGAGAATTATCGGCCATTCCCACCTTTAAACATGGTCAAAAATTAGAGAAGTAGGTGATGGAATTTTCAGTACTGCCTATTCAACAAATGTATGAGGACCCTGTTTTTGGCGAAAATGATGACCCTTGGATTTTCGCGCATTTGTGCAGACTCACAGTATCGGGGGGGACTAGTGTCATCCTTTCAGACGATCACAGAGCTCACGGCCACAGAGACTCAGGCTTCCCAGCATGCAATAGTAACAGGCTTTCACAGCACACCAGAAACCCTGCGCTCGCCAGCACTCCCTGATGCATGTTGTGGGTAGCTAAGCTTTGCAAAACCCCACTGTGATCACAGTTTTTTTTTTTTCCTAGCTGCAGATTTTTACCAGCTGTTCCTTCCAATTCGGTAGTGGGTTCTGTGCATCGTCTCTCGAGAGTGAGAGGCAGAGGAATGCCAACAAGCGAAACCGCCAACCCCCCCCCCCCCCCCCCCCCCCCCCCCCCCCCCCCCCGCAATAACAGGATTTTGGGGGACCATTTGTCACAATGTGCCCCCCCCCCCCGGTGCTGGAGTGGTGGGCGGCGCTGGCATGGAGCGAGCAGCGTGGGGTGGGAGATCACTGGGGGAGGCTTTCAGCGCAACCCCGTGCCAGCGTTTCCGCAGGGCTTAATCACACACCCATCATCGCAGCCGTACTGCCTGGCCGCCGTCTCCTGCTTCACTGCTGAGGCTACGCGGGGCTTTGGTTAGCACCTGGATGGGAGACCTCCTGGGAAAATTGGGTTAACTACTGGAAAGGGGGTTGATGGGCCAGTAGGGGGCAGTCTTCCCTGTGGACCTAAAAGAAAACCAATTCCAGGAGCAGTAATGGGTACACTGCCATTTTCCAGATAAGATGTTGGATTGAGGTCCCAACTCTCTGTGGTCATTAAAGATCCCTTCGCACTTATTGCGAGGTTTAGGGGGTTCTCTGGCTTCCTGGCTAAATTCCCAGTCAGGCTCTTTCACTCTGGGTATCTAATAATCCCTTAGCTTAACAAGGTATATATTTCCCTCCCTCTCCATTTCAGCTGATGGGTAGTGAGTGCTTTGATACAAAAGGACTCCCGTGCGGATGAATCATCTCCCCTTCACTGTAAGGTGCATTGAGATCACTGAAAGGCACTATGTACAACAGCTATTCTTCTTCTTCTTTTTCCTATTATTATTAGCAAATCCAGATTCCAGGTGTACCCACAATAGCGTTACTATATAACAGCATGCAATAAGTTTTTAACTAATAGGATGGGGGGGGGGTCCATTCACATTGTTGAAGGATACAAAAGAAATCATAACAAAGCAAAACAAAGCAATCTGAAAAATTCGTGTAAATAAAATGTAACACGTATTGATTGTAAATGAAGTCTGCTGTGCTGCATGTAACTTGCAAAGGTATCCGTCGTATCCATGGTAACGGCAAAAATGCAAGCTGTTTGTTCTGGTTAAGTCACTGTTTATTTACAAATGTTAAATCCAAAAATATTTAATGTGTAAGGTAGCATGTTCTGCCCGCCGGGGGCCTCTGGTCTTGCTGTCTTCTCTCTGCCTGGGGGGTCTGAACTCACAGAAAGGTTGAGAGCCCCTACTGTACAGAAAAGGTCAGCATCGTTTGTTTCGACTAACAGCCCACATTTGAAATGTGAAAAGGGCGAATTGGACCAATTCATTGGACCTCCCATTGTCATTCATTCCACTTAACGAATGAAGAACAAAGTGACGGCACACCTTAATTCAAGCACCTTTTTTTATTACAAAAGAAGAGAGAGAAAAAACACCTGGAAAATATGCAACGGATTGAAAAGTAGGCTGGACAATCATAGGTATACAGCAGAGTAAATCCTAACGTGAGTCGCAGATAGAGTCTTCAAACACCAGAATTTGCAAGAGCGCACCAGAGTTCTGGACTTCCTCGGCCCTCTCCCAGTCTGCCGAGAAAGACATACTGCGCATCGACAACATGAAGACACAACTGTGCACAATAAGGTGTGACTGTTTTTTTTTGTACACCAAAGACCACTTTGTACCATAGAAAAGAGTGCACACCATCAGCGTAGCAAATACATAGCTCAACACCCTACACAAGGCTGAATAGAGGGTTTGTGCTCCCCGATTCAAATGATGTGCGGTGTCTTCATAGGAGCTTGGGCTGATTTTTCTTCCAGCTGCGGACTGTAAACAAGCTACTTCATAAGGCAAAGAGCTAACTAGAAAGGTGGAGTGGTCCACACAGAGATCTGCAGACATTGGCAATAAAGGGATAGTAGTATATATATATAAAAGTTCAATATGCTGACCATCTGTGCCATCCCACTTCTAACACCAGTGTACTGTACCATATAATGTTTAAAGGTGATGCTGTGCTTTTCTACACCAAGGTCATGCAAGCTCATACATTTACCACAAGTCCATTTTATGCCATTTTCCCGTCTGGAGAAAAGTGCTATGACTGGTGGTACTTTGCAATCTAATTCAAACTATAATTAAGACGCTACCAGATCATAGTTGTTTATTTGTGAGAAGATTCACGACTCTGCTCCTCTGATGGCATCTTGTGACTCACAATCACAGTCTGGAGAATTCAAGCCCGCTGTATGAGGTCACTGTGTGACCTCAATATCCGCTGCGTATGTCCCTCTGACTGGCGAGACAGATCTTACAATCTTGTAAGAATGAAACAACAAATTTCTAGTATCAGAGGTGGGCAGAAGGACCAATAGAGAGCTCTCCTACAAACACCACTCAAAGACCGTTACATATAGTGTATAATTAAAAAAACATGTAAACATTTAAACCCTTGGATTTACAGCATCAGAGCTTGGATATTGTTGCACCCCATGACCACGTTGAGTTCTGTGACTCCTTCATCTCCTTTAACTCTGAGATCCAGCCTACTTGGTGCTCGGCTTCCCATTGGCTGACATCTTCTTCATGAGACATTTTCATGTCTCTTCACTTGTCCTTTTCACCCCCAATAAAAATGTCACTCGTTCAAAGAGAACTGCCACGCCCCCCTCCTCCTCCTCGCCCTCTGGCGATATGTTTATGTTCTATTCATCAAATGACCGACTGATTGAATGAACTAATGAATCAGTGCAGCCAAACGAGTCAATTTAGACGAGTCACAAAAAAAAGCCAACAGTCCCAACCGATGTTGGGTACATTTCTCAAAGACTAAAAAGGAGAGCAGTACTTGAATTCCTGCCCAGAAGAAGCTGGAAAAAAGTGAGGAGGAGAAGACACAATGTTTTTGGTCCTATTTTTGTTGATTCAGGATGGATGTGTATTGATTCCAAGCTGCCCTGGAGAAGGCAGTAACTTGAGGGCATCCCAGGTCTGGGCTGTGCAATTCTGTGCTCCACGCTGTGTAAGAAGTGCTCCAGCGGTGTTCACGCTTCAGTCTGGTTTCAGACTCGGCTTGGCGCTGTGAGCCTCAATTCAGACCGCTGCGGTGGCACCCGGGTGACTTCTCACGGAGACCTCAGCGAACAGAATGCTAGGAGAGGCGTGACGGAGGAGGGGGATCCGAATGCTTTCATTCAGCTTTATTTCACCGCGGAAGTAATGAGACTTAGCATATCAGCGGCTAAATTTAATGCGCCGCCTGAAAAAAATTCAAAGATGCTGGCTAATTTGAGAGATAACAGCAGGAGCAAACATAGCCCCCCCCACAACCACCTACTCTTTTTTCATTACTACGGGACTATTAGTGATCTCTTCCTAGACGTGACTGGAATCAGCAGGAGCTGGTGACAGTTTCAGTGGTAAAGCAAAATAACACAAATGTGTGTGTGTGTGTGTGTGTGTGTGTGTGTGTGTGTGTGTGTGTGTGTGAGCAAACTAAGCTTTTTGCTTTGGACCCAAACTTTACGTGTCATTTTACAGCTTTTTAAAGGTTTGTGCTTCAGAGCATTCCCAGTCTAGATGGTGGGGAGTTTGCGACTGTGTTGTTACCACCATAGCTTTGGCACTGACGAAATCTCCTGATCAAGTCTTTCATACACAGGGGATCCATCTTTCCACCAGTGGCGCAGTGACACATTCAGGAAGTGGCTTGTGCTGGAAAGTAAGCAAACTGGACAAAGCAGAGAAATCTGCCTATCCTTAACCCTCAGGCAATGCTGCGGCCACCCGTGCATTTTGCACCAAAGGACCCCTCAGGCCATGCAGCAGCCGCCTACGTGGCCCACCTCCTCAGGCGATGCGGTAGTCGAAGGTGTCCTTCTCCATGTAGTCCGTCCAGGTGGAGGAGGGCATGCTGCGGTAGGGGTCCAGAAGGATCCGGAAACAGCGCACAATCAGAAGACCCAGGAGGACGAAGAGGAGGAGGACGAAGACGAAGGCAGCCTTCTGCTCCAGCGTCAGGGAGGAGTGCACTGGCAGGGCCGACCCTGGGGAGGACAGAGTGCTGCTCAGGTACTCCCCCCCCATCTTGAGCGCCGTGGTTTCAACCGGCGACTCTCCCCTCTGCTGCTGCCACGCCAGCGTCCAGGTTAGGAGGCCATCTTGGGTGTGGCTTGGGAGGACAGAGCTTTCTGGAGAGTCCTGCACAAAAGCAAGCAAAACCATTACTGTATGGCAGAGTGGTGGGTGCGTTAGGAGTGGATGGCTTTTTGATGCCATCCCAGAGCAATGAAAGCAACTAATGGCTATAATTTCACTTTCTCGGCTAAATCGCTAATCTTCAATGCTGTCTTACCTTTTCATTTTGGCGTATTTGTTCTGCTGTGGCCTTGCAGGAAAAAAAATTTCAAATGTTCCTTTATCTAAGCTATGTCAGACCGCTGACTTGGGCAATGCGGTTTTATTGATGAGATCCCTCTCGGCTTCCATTTCCTCTCGCTGTTCTCTTTATTGCCTCAGCATGTGCTGCGTGTTAATGTAGCGTTCTCCAACTTCAGATGTGCTGTAACTCAAACCCCTCATTAAAATAAAAAAAAAAACCAAACGGGGGAAAAATAATGATCTTTAACCTTCGCACAACGAGTGTCTCTTCAGCCGTAGGGAATAAATGGATTTTTACATGTCGTTTCCCTGTTTGACATCCTATGTACTTTCTCATTGCAGTTATAAGACACCACCAACAGGCATGCGTTCAAACAAGCATCTAATGAGCACAAAGCCGTTTAAAAAAAAAAAAGCATGCATCCAAATAACTCATACCATTTCCCTACACTGTGATTTAGTGAATCATTATGTACAAGTTTCTGCTTTCTTCCCCTGTTGCCCCCTCAGGATATTTCATAAATACCTTCACGAGTCCATTTTTTATCCTGGCAAAACAACCAGTATTGCTCCTCCAAGTATATCCACTTCAAGAAATGCATCCGAAGAAGAAGAAACTGTGAATAGAATGCGTGGGAGAGGAGGCTGACCTCGTGAGTTGTGTGAAGGCTGAGATTCTGGGGGGGGGGTGGGGGGGGGGGCATCATCTAGAGAACAATCACACTCTGTACCACTCCACCATCACACTTTGCATGAAGCATACCTTCCAATGCATAAATCACATCTTCATGAGCAGGAACGGAACAGCATAAAGCATCTGCAACTTGCTCCGTGGCAGCTGAGTCAGACTGATATGGCATATGTTTGCTTGCATAATTTTTCTTTTTTTTTTTCCCTCAACCATCACCATGGCCCTCTGCCACAGACAGCTGCCATTGCTTATGAATGCATTATAAAGCATGCAATGTTATGCATACTTAAATCCTTGTGAAAGTTTGCGTGATGAAAAATGTAGCAATCTCCATTGCTTACAAATAGTGTGTGAAATCACTATGAAGAGAAAAACTTAGATAGATAGATAGATAGACAGATAGATAGATGCAACTGCAAAAATGCAGCATTAAAGTGACAGTTGCAGAATTCTGGTAATGAAACTTGGTCCATCATTTGTCTTAGGAACATGACAAAGACCAAGAACGTCCTAACTCCTTACATTACATTAGTATATAATTACATTAGTAAGTATGTACTTGTCACACATTGCTTATTTGTTTGGCAGATGCCTTCATTGCATCTTCAGTAATGTGAATTTTCCATATTATTTACTTGTATAAATGGATATAATCTGAAGACATTCAGGTAAAGCAGCCGTGACAGACCTGGGATCTGGGATTCAAGCCGACAACTTTAAGGTCATAAGGCCAGTACTCTTAACGTTCCATTTCAGCCCAGGCTTCAGGAATGTGATCTCCTCGCTGAGCGTACTTTGCGGCACTTGCAACGACGACGTTTGTGCTCATCTGAATGTGAGGACAGACTTGTTTCACCGCGTGTCCCCAGGTGATCTCACGTCTGTCCACTTGTTTTTGTTTTTTTTTTTTTTTTTTTTTTGCAAAGCCCCGTGGGAACTGCTCTCTGGATCGGCTGCGGTGTACACGGTACGTTGATGTCGGCCATGCTTTGTTTGCTTTTCAGCACTGCCATCCATCACCTCCGAGTCACGGCCCTTCCTGCCTATCCATCACAATGGGAGTGGTCTCGAGCCTCCGCACAAGAGCCACACTTTCACAGTGCATTACATCACATCACATTACATTATTGGCATTTAGCAGACTTATCTTATCCAGAGCGACTTACATAGGTTATGGTTTTTACATGTTATACATTCATACAGCTGGATATTTACCGAGGCAATTGTGGGTTAAGTACCTCACCCAAGGGTGCAGGAGCAGTGCCCCAGTGGGGGAATCGAACTGGCAAGTCCTGCTCCTTACTACTACGCCACTTTGCCACCCACAACAGAATAAGTCCTGTGTCGCACAACTGAGCAAGTTTTCTCACTCTCAGCCGTCACCTCCATTCCACAACAGCCTCGCACCCGTGCCGAGCGAGGGGCCTCTCTTCCCAGCCACATGCCTGGGAGGGGCCTTCTGGACGAGCTCTCTGGCTTCTCTTTGACAGCGATAGAAGGCCCGCCGGAACACATGAACACATGCCAATGAAATGAGCTGGAGAGTGCAGACACTGCAGAGGAAAAACCCAGGTGGCTGTCAGGTGGCATCTTTGGGACACGATGTGGGGGCAAGGGGACCGGGGGGGAGGGGGCCTGTTATGAGATCTTAGTCAAAGTTCAAACGATGTCAAACATGCCGAAAAGTCACACCAGGAAGTGGTCCTCTGTTCCTGAATGAGGGATGGAGTAATATCTGGAGCCTGGATGATTCACAGGGCTTGGGAGTCTCCTATTCTGTTGCATGAAGCAACGTGATTAACTCAAACAGGCCTTCATGAGGTCATTCCTCAGCAGTGGGAATTGAATCAACAGGGAATTTAATTTGCAGCCTTTTGATTATAAACCCTGCTACTTAACCACTGCATCACACTACTGCCTCTATGACAATAATGTTGAGGTGCACACGTAGGAGTTTACAGGCACATCATGATGTTTCTTATGTAATAATCGGTTCTGTGTGCACTGGCAACAGTTTAACATGGCATGTGGTTTTCTCAAGCCTTCCCTTGTTGTTTGACTCATTATGTTCTAACGTCTTTGACCTGCTGGACTCTTGGTATCAGAACTTTTCTCACAAGCAGTTTTATGCTTTACTTTCTCACTGCAAATTTTGCTTAAAATCATAAGCCTTGGCGTGGGGGCTATTGTTTTCTGCACCAAGTACAACGTGCGCCAGGTTCAGTGATTCATGTTTCATAACACGGTGTTACTGCTGTTGCATATCTTTGTTTGGAGGCTTGCGTTTTAAGCCCTAGAAAATCAGAATAAAAAAACCCCCAACTCCGAATCTCAGCTCAAAACACAGAGGAGCGCAGGGATTTCAGGACGCCCGATGCAGATTTTGTGCCTTGCTCATCTTCTTTCCCTCCTGAGTATGTTCAAGCGTGTCTGCTGACACTCGTTTCTTTCTCTTTCCCAGGGTTTCCTGAAAGGGTCCTGACACCCTGTCGTGCCGTGCTTTCAGAGTTTGGAGCCACTGTCCTGCCTGTTTATCTTGGAAAAGATTTTTTTTTTTTTTTTACTTCATCCTTTATTTAGCTGGAATTTAATTCGGAACTGAAATTGGGATCAAAGTCATCATGCCAGCATACCAATGGCTAGGGGCATGTGGCAGCATCTGGGCAGATCTTCACCCTAGCATCTGAAATTGGAAATGAACTTCCTTCTAATGCAGAACTTCTCAGGAATGCAGGTGTGGTGACCTAGGTTTCCTGTTTGATGCACAGGTGAGGCCTTCATGGGTCTGAGTGCTCCTGTGTAGAAACACTCTACCACCCCTGGCATCGCCTCTAAGGGAGGGCTGAGGAATCATCCAGGTTTATCCATGACACCAAATCCATGCATAAAACATACAATTCGCCTAGCCAGTGATGTCATTTCTTACTACAATATCATTATATAATCTTGCATTGGACGGCCACAAGAATTTCATATCTTTATGTGGAAAGTGACAGTGATGGTTATGGCGCTGATCACCTCTCTCTCTGATTCTTTAATGCACCATGGCTGCTGCCTTGTGTGAGGTTTCTCTCGCCGACTTGAGGAGGAGCCTCATGTTATGTCGGTTATTTTACCACCGCAGAAACATGTTTAATTTTTAATTCACCATTTACGGTGTGTTCTGAACATCAGCAGTAAATGGAAAGGGATATGGGAGGACAGTGTCATTAGTGTTTCAGTGGGTTAATTCTCCTTTTTCAGAATCAGAATCAGATTTCTTTTAATCATAATTGTATTAAATAAATGGCATTCTTACAAGCATCCAGCATGTTTCTGCACTCCACCACCAAGCAGTACAAATCCATTGCAGCGGGCACAGAAAGACCTTTTATGTGCCAAAGTAAATTGTGTAGCTAACCAACAAACACACAAACAAAAACAAAAAAAAACAAAACCAGAAACATAAAACCTCATAAAGCACACTGCTATACGCAATGCACTCTTGTGCATGTTGATAAAATTCTTTAATTAATACAGCATGTCCACCCAGGACATGAAACCACGGATCACCAGCGTTTTTAAGCCGCGAGAGCTGCCATCACCCTGACAGCCTGATAAAGCCAAAACGCACCGCTGATCCGCTGTTTTTAATTTCCTGGAAACAAAAGATTAATAGCTGTGTTTTTTTTCTTAAATGTACAAGGGTGCGTTTTTTTTTTTTTGTTGCTGATTTAATTCTTCTTACTCACCCCCTACCGCTAAGATCACCTTCTGGGCCAGAGCCTGCTACAGTGATATCTCACTCTCTCTCCTGCTCATTTCTTTTCTGTATTGTTACCCTGCTTCAGCTTTGAAGGCAATTGGCCTGGCTTCTCGTCACCTTTTCTCATTTTCACAGGGACAGGCAGTGCCACATCAGTGGATGCCTCCAGCAAATTACGTTGTTTTCCTGGGCTGCACAGATTTGCTGCCACACTGCCTTCCTGCTTAAGACTTCAGAAAGGACTCTCCTGCCTCCTTTCTGGTCTAAATTTTCATCTGGACTTCAAATGTGGAATTGAGAGAATTTTTCTTTTCCTAAATAGCGATCCTGAAAAAAAACCCCAACTTGCACTGGAACACAAGGAGCACTGGAATGCCCTGCCATAAAAAGGCATTTGTTGTTGCTGTGTCCAAGCTCCGGTGTAGAGATCTGTTTTCATCCATTAGTCAGAGGCACTGTGCGTGAAGCTGAAACCTGCCTGCTGATGCAGAATCGGGACTGGCACATGGCACGGGTTCGAGAAATTGGGGAGTCACCACCTCAGGACCCATGAGTGATTTCTGAGCCAGTACTCCCTATGGTTCAGTGGGGTTGTCCTATAAGGAGGGTTTATAAATTACATACAAAAAACATATGAACGCATTTCTTGAGATAATGTTAAAATGTCTAAGTGTGGTTGCTAATTATAACAAAAAAGCCGCTCAGAAGCACAGGATCAATAAGTGTAAATATTTTTTTACTTCAGCACATTAGAGAGGAAAATGAACAAACATGTTTTGTCATTGCTTCATCAGTTTTTTTAAATAAAGCACTTAACATAACTCCAGGACACAAAATCACAGACAAACACCTACCACACAACATGATCTGAGGTGATGTACGATTTCAGCATGCAGGTACAGAATTTCCAACAATTGTGGCCAACCTGTAGCATAACTCGTAAGGCTATTAAAAGGCCCGAATCAGGGGTAAAATCACAGTGTATCTCCATGAGTTACACATTTCCCTATTCAGCCGTGTGAAAAAAGTGCTCTTCTTCTTGGCACTTGGGAGGAGCCCCCACCAGGATGAGGCGATG
>NC_050603.1:4600000-4657500 GCF_013368585.1 Megalops cyprinoides
TGTGTGTGTAACTCCCACTGCAGAGGAGGGCCAGCATCTGGGTGAGTGAGTGTGTGTGTGTGCCTTTGAGTGGGTGTGTGTGTCTGTGTGCTTGTGTTTTAGTGAGTCTGTGTTTGAATGAGGTATGAGTAAGTGTGCGTGCGTGCGTGCGTGCGTGCTTGCGTGCATGTGTGTGTGTGTGTGTGTGTGTGTGTGTGTGTGTGTGTGTGTGAGGGGGATCAGACTGCTTTCCCCCCGGCTGTTGTGTCTGTCACAGAAGCCCTGCCTCAAGCTCCCACACATCTGTGTGTGTCTCTCTCACTGAGTCTCTGTAGAGCTTTCACTGTTGTCTCTGTGTCTCAGCACAGCATCTTCTTAGACCATGTGATGGAACAGCGGCAGGCAGCCTGTACAAACCACAATGCACACTTCATAAAGCAGGAACCTGTGGCGCGTGTGTGTGTGTGTGTGTGTGTGTATGTGTATACGTGTGTGTCTGTGTGCATGTGTGAGAGACAGAGAGAGAGGTGCAGAATATTTCACTGCTCTCTGCTCTCATCGGTCAATTCCCTTTGCCCTGCGCGCTGGGTGCCCCAACCAGCACAGGCTCTGTCTGACTGACAGCTGGGGATGACCAATTAGAGCACAGCAATGCCTTCCGTTGACTCCCTGGGCTGTCAGTTGCCACGGCGACTGGGATGCAGTGCAGAGGTAGCGTTGCCAGGGGTAACCGAGGTCGGGAATTAATTAAAGCGGTTGGTACCTACTATGTGGCAGCCCGTGTGTGTCTGTGTGTATGTGCGCACATGTGGGCTTGTATATTTGTCTGTACACGCACATGTGTGTTTAGATGCACTGCAGTCTGTGTGTATGGGGTTTAAATGCGTGTCTGTGGCATTCCAACCCCCAGTGTCCATAATCCTCTTTCAGCGGCAGGTCAGGAATAGCATCCCGCAGTGCTTTTTATCTCTCTCTCTCTCTCTCTCTCTCTCTTTCTCTCTTTCTCTCTCTCTCTCTCTGTCTCTCTCTGTCTCTCTCTCTGTCTCTCTCTCTCTCTCTCTCTCTCTCTCTCTGTCTCTCTTTCTCTCTCTCTCTCTCTCTTTCTGTCTCTCTCTCTCTTTCTCTCTTTCTCTCTCTCTCTTTCTCTGTCACTGTCTCTCTCTCTCTCTCTTTCTCTCTCTCTCTGTCTCTCTCTGTCTCTCTCTGTCTCTCTCTCTCTCTCTCTCTCTCTCTCTCTCTCTGTCTCTCTCTGTCTCTCTCTGAGGCTGAGCGTGCTCTCTCAGGGCCGTCAGAGGCCGGACTGTGCTGGGTGTGTTCCCGTGTGCGGGTTTGGCGTTGCGTCAGGCCTCTCCCCTCGCTCGGCCGTGTGTAGCTGCCGCTGAGCGCTCTCTCGCGGGGGGGGGTGAGGCAGGGAGTGTGCTCCCGGCTCGAGTAGCGCGGCTTGATTCACTGCCCTGAGAGTGAGGCATCGATTTACATTCTGGAAAGCGCTGCGCTGGAGCAGAAACACAGAGTCGTGTTATGAGCTGCTTCCTTAAAACAGGACTGAAGCGGTCCCGTGCAGTCTGACAGGGGAGTGTGTGTGTGTGTGTGTGTGTGTGTATGCGTGTGTGTGTGTGTGTGTATGCGTGTGTGTGTGTGTGTGTGTGTGTGCGCCAGCAGTTTCCACAGCAATGCAGTAATGTGTCTGAACCCATCAGTGGTGATGGAAAATTAATGGTGCTAAGGAAGTCTAACCTGACATACTGTATCCAGTCTCTTTCATGGAAGACAGAGGTGAAAGAGCTTCAGAAACATTTCTAATGTTTTCTGTCATACATATCGTACAAATATATACTTATATCTATATATCTGCATCTCTGCATCTATATGTATATAATTTAATATCTAATGTTTATTGTATCTGTCTCATATATCTATATAACATTTAAAGATAAAAACTGTCTCATAGAATTTCATATACTTGTCCTTCCTCAGACTCTTTCTTGTCTCCAGGGCTGTAAAGTCGTAGCATGACAGTGTTACATGTGCAGAACAGAACTGAACATTCTGTTTTATTTGGGAACAGAAATAATGAAGCGTGCTTGAGAATTAGCCAACAAGGCGGTGACACTGAACCGAGCTCAAGCGGCCCTGAGTGACAACAGATTCAGAGTTCCACAGTAAAATGCACTGTAAATCAGGATGTTCCTTGTCATATAATAATAACAGCTGTAAATGTCTTGAAAGTGGAGTGTCACTAATTGCATTGCCATTCCACATGGAAATTAAACATACTGGCGATATACTGACAAGTATGTTGCTCAGCCCAAGAGTAAATTGCAAATGCATTTAAAATGTATTAATGGAAAGCAGAAATATATTCTAATATACCAAAATGGCAATAATTTACAGATTATTATCAATATAGTGCTTCTCATATATCTAATAATAGTCTCACTGTGATATATAAGATTATTTTCTGTATATGTTTCTTGTATGGGGTGAAACGGGGAATAGTTAGCAGTTAGCAATAGTAGTAATAGTAATAGTAATAGTAGTAATAGCATTGGACATGCTGGTGATTAATGTTCAGCTCCAGGCTGGTAACTGAGTTGAATGGTGTGGGTGTATGTAACTGAGTGGGCTGTGCTGTGCTGTGCTGTGGCTCTGACACCACCCTCCCCCACCCTGTGCAGGTTCGCCGTGATCGCCTCAGGCTGTGCCAGCTGCCCCAGGCTGGTGTGCCGCAGAGAGGGGTGCGGAGCCGAATTCTGCTACCACTGCAAGCAGGTGTGGCACCCCAACCAGACCTGCGACTCCGCCCGCCAGCAGAGGGCGCTGTCCATGCCGGCGCACAGCAGCCATTCCCCCAGCTACACGCAGGACCAGGGTCCGAGTGAGTGAGCGCCCGTCTCTGACTCCTCCCCGTGACAGTCTGTCTCTTTCCCCTGTCTCATAGTCCTGTTCTATCATTAGGCAGTGTCGTGTAGTAGTAGGCAGCAGGGCTTGTAACCGAAAGGTTGCAGGTTTAATTCCCCACTGGGGCGCTATTCTTGGGCAAGATACTTAACCCAGAATTGCCTCAGTAAATATCGCGCCGTATAAATGAATAACATGTAAAATTTGTAACCTCTGTAGGTCGCTCTTGATAAGGGAGTACTAAATGACAGTAATGTAAGGTAGTGTAATCAGATGAATTTTCTGGCACAGTCAAAGCTCAGAGAGCCAGTGCTTCCTGAAAGAGCGACCCGATAGCCTCAGGCTGTATAGCTTAACCAAAGCAGGAGTATCTCCCAAATCTCCCTTTTGAGGAAGAAGGAAACCCTTCAAACCACGGACCTGGCAGAGTTACTCTCCTCTCCTCTCTCCCTCTCTCCCACTGAGAAGGCAGATTCAAATTCATATTCAGTGTCAAAGCTCGACACTTTCAGAGAACAAAGAGGCTATAGAGCTCTCCCCCTCTGTCTCTGCCAGTCTGCCAATCTGGGGCAGCGTGACTGAGCCGTGTGCAAACACCATGCATTTCCCGTCACACGGATGATATCGCACCTGACCGCATGTGTCTCTCCCCCCCACCCCCCGCCCCACCCCCCGCAGCTGATGACATCAAGCCCTGCCCGCGCTGCGGCGCCTACATCATCAAGATGAACGACGGCAGCTGCAACCACATGACCTGCGCCGTGTGCGGCTGCGAGTTCTGCTGGCTCTGCATGAAGGAGATCTCCGACCTGCACTACCTCAGGTACCGCACGCCACACGCCGCGGCACGGCCTGGCACAGCACGGCACGGCCCAGGACGGCCCGCTTCGGCTCACTTTGGCCCGCTTTACAGAGCACGGTGCAGTGCGGTACAGCGCAGACTGGCACATCAGTGTGGCTAGTTGTTGAGCAAGCACCATGAAGTGAAATGTAGATCACTCCCTCTCACTCACTTTGTGGCCCTCTCTCCCTCCGTCTCTGTTTCTCTTCTGTCCTCCCTCTCATTCTTTTAAGTGACCACCATGAAGTGAAATGTCCATCAGGACACGCCAACACTTCTTTCTTCCTCCTTCTCACTCTGTCTCACTCATTTGCTTTCTTGCTCTCTCTGTCTCGATTTCTCATCTCTCGCTCCCTCTCATTCTTTCCCTCCCCCTCTCTCTCTCTGTGGAAATGGAACATGCCAGAATGACGCTTTTGAGGGTTTGAGATGCCAGAGAGGGATGTGTGCTGTTGATGACACAGGGGTTCTCTGTTAGAGACCGTGGGGGAGCAGGGAGCAGTGCGTGAGGAGCTTGGTTTGTTTGATCAGGCAGGCGTGCTTGTCTGGGATATTTTGTTCTTTCTTTTGTTTTTCTCCTGTTTGTTTGTGGTGACAGCTGTTAAAGAGCCTTTAAGTCAAATCTCCCCCTCCCCCCTCCTCCCTCCCTCCCTCTCTCCTCCCTCCCTCTCTCCCCGCCTCAGTCCTTCAGGCTGTACGTTTTGGGGGAAGAAGCCATGGAGTCGTAAGAAGAAGATTCTGTGGCAGTTGGGCACCCTCATCGGGGCGCCAGTGGGCATCACCCTCATCGCTGGCATCGCCGTGCCTGCCATGGTGATCGGGATCCCCGTCTACGTTGGACGCAAGGTGGGGGACCGGGGGGTACCCCCACAGTGCCCAGTACAAGCTCAGCTGTGTTTAATGGGGTGTTGGTCTTTGTATCTCCCGTCTCTTAAGAATAAGGGCCAAGACTGGACTCACCCTGCTCACCAATTTGGAGATTTAGACAGAGATCATTCATAACACCATCTCCTGGTCCTTTTTTGTCTAGGCCTTAGCAGTTATATGTTTCAGTTATTGACTATGGTAGTGAGGCTTCCTGAACCCCAAAATGGATGGAGCAATCCTCTGCTGTTGATGAGTTTCTGATTTGAACCAATCAGTGTTCCACTATGGAGAGCAAAGTCTTTGATTTGGTCATGTGAGTTCATTATTGACAGCATACACCGACAGTAGCTCCGTCAGTTATGAAATCTCGCTGCCACAATCACTATTCCAAGCTTAATAACTCCACATAAAGAGATGAATAGCAGGATTTATGGGATTGGCAGCTTCAGAAAGTGGTATTGGAAAATGTTTTAATGAAATAAAAATGCTTCAGATGTGTCATAAAATGGTATTTCATAACTCTCTGACCACAGTATACGCACCACAGTTTCAGCTCATTATTGCACCCTTGTGGCTAGTCAGGGGTACTGCTGGTTTGTACTGGATTTCTACAGGTTATTTCCAATTCAAGAAGTAAAGGAACATTTCCATTAATAACGCAGTCAAAAAACTTATGACCCAGTTTGGCATCATCAGTAACCCCACGTTACATTACATTACATGCATTTAGCAGACACTCTTATCCAGAGCGACTTCCAGCACAGAAAATAAGTGTATTCATTCAAATTTAACAAGTAACAGTGTCAGACCAGGCTAACAACACTCCCAGACCAGTGAGTGTGAGCATAACACTATTTGAGCCCTACCAGTTAACTTGTGCAATCTGATAGAAGCCCAGTATACCACGATATACCTGCGGAAGAGAAGGGGAGATTGGGTGTTGATGATGCTAATGAGTCTGTCCGTCTGTCCGTACATCAGATCCACTCTCACTACGAGGGGAGGAAGATCTCTCGCCACCGGCGGAACCTCGCCATCACAGGGGGCGTGGCCCTGTCAATCATCACAGCCCCGGTCATCGCGGCTGTCAGCGTAGGTGAGTGACAGCTAGCTGAAACTGCCACCACAGAAGCCTTACTTACCACCCTAGCCCCACTACACAACACTGGTCTCGCACAACTGCTGGACCAAATCGCTGTCGCGCCAGCTCGTCACAACTCCGCTGTCACCCGACAGACTACACAACTACGGTACTGTGACACAACCCAGATGTGAAATACAGTCGACACACAGCATTACTGTAAGGCAGCTGCCCC
Organism: Megalops cyprinoides; assembly: GCF_013368585.1. Classification (NCBI taxonomy): domain Eukaryota; kingdom Metazoa; phylum Chordata; class Actinopteri; order Elopiformes; family Megalopidae; genus Megalops; species Megalops cyprinoides. Next base: position 4,605,905 of record NC_050603.1, read on the forward strand.
ACAACACCACCATCACACAACCACTAAGAAAAATCACCTCATACAACTACTGGTTCAATATACCACACCTGTCATGGCCCAGCTGATATGCCACTCGTATGTATAAACCCATAACACCAGCATGGCCCAACAGACACGCCACACCTATCACGGCCCAGCTGATATGCCACTCGTATGTATAAACCCATAACACCAGCATGGCCCGACAGACACGCCACACCTATCATGGCCTAGCTGATATGCCACTCGTATGTATAAACCCATGATACAAGCATGGCCCAACAGACACGGCACAACTATCATGGTACAGCCAATATGCCACACCTACATCCAGCCTCATAGCACCATCACATCTCTCATTTGTACAGCTGGCACAGCCCCCCCCAGTTGCCTGGCAACAGCATGTCATTAGAAACACACTGCAGCTAATAGACGTGATGACATGGGAGAGCTTTAACGCGGCAGCCATCAGAGAGATAACGGCCCCATATCACAGGAACCTGAATGACCTTTGACCCAGACGTGAATTAAGCTTCCCACAGATCGCTGCCACTGAAACAATCACAGGCAGCCGAAGTGAGACAGCCTCAGGAGCTTACAGTGTTAAGGCCCTCACAGAACCGTGATGTTCCTTGCAGGAATCGGGGTGCCCATCATGCTGGCGTACGTGTACGGGGTGGTGCCCATCTCCCTCTGCCGGGGCGGGGGCTGCGGGGTCAGCCGCGGCAAGGGGCGGGGCGTCCGGATCGACTTCGATGAGGACGACGGGCCAATCACAGGTTAGTCACGGGCACGGAAGCTGCGTTACCAGCTCCTCTCTCACATCTCCCTGTGTCAAGGCTGTGAAATGAAGTGTCTGTTATAGAATCATGATGACTATTATCAACTATTCTATTCTATCTATTCATTTAACAGACTGACAGACAATATTTCAAGAGAAAATATTGAAAGTTAGAATGTCGGACATACAGAATTTCTCTTTGCTTGCATGTTTAAAACAGAAAAAATATTTAAAACATAAATTCGGTATGCCCATTACTGTGGATGCATGCAAGGACCAGAAAATCTCTCATGATTTAGAACCTCTTCTCATTAGCACTTTTGCAACCAGAATAGTTTTTCCTTTAACTGTGTAAGGAGCAGAAATTCATTCATTTTTCTCGTCATTATCAGCTAACTTAAAAGATGTGCTTATCAGACTGCCTGCGCACTCCGTTCGCACACAGATAGCTGTATAAATAAAAGAAAAGAAGACACTATCAGTAACAGTAACAGCAATAAATAAAACTGGAAAAGGACTGACATGTGATGGTGAAGACTGACCGTCTCCTTCTTCCTCTCCCTCAGTGGCAGATGCCTGGAGGGCATTGAAGTCACCCAGCCTGGGCGAGAGCAGTTTGGAGGGAGGGGCGAGTGGGCTGAGCACCACCTCGCCCAGTGAGGGCCTCTCTGTGGCCCCGGGGGGCCTGGGAGACACCCCCCGCTTCAACACTCTGGCTGGAGGTGCGCTCGGCACCAGGGCAGGAAAATACAGCAGGTACGAGGGCATTATTGAGAGACCGAGGGGGGGTGAATGAGGGAGGGGCCGAGTGAAACAAGTGAAGTATAATATAATATGAATGGTCTGGGTATTGAGATAAATTTCAAAACTCATTGAAAAGGCCTTCATTTTCCCTTCTTGATTAATCTTTGTAAATTTGTAGTGTTGAAATTATAGGAGTTATAGAGCAATATCTACAATGTGGCACATATAGATAAATGCATTAGAGGATATCAATGTCAAAAACAATAGTATGTAAAAGTATACAAGGATTTGTGTATGGCAATAAAATCTTTTTCACTGTGATCTTTTTTTCAATGTTGAAACCGTGGAGGGGCCTATTTGATGTGTCAGACAGAAAGTGCTGTTTATATAGCCTGTGACTCAGCGTGTTCAAATGCCACAGAATCCCAGCATAAACAAACCCAAACCTTAGTCGTGCTCTGTGTCGTCATCCCTGTGATCCTAGCGGTGAAAAACAAGTTCTAACTGAACACTACCAGCTGTGAGAAGCCCCCACCGGCGTGTAGGTGTGTTTGCGCAGTGAATAGGGAACAGAAGTTACACCCTACAGGTTAGCATCGCGGGGGGGGGGGGGGGGGGGGGGGGGGGGGGGGGGGCGCTGTAGTTTTCCCCTCGAGCGTGGTGCTTCACCTAAGCGTGCCGTGAGAAGCATTTATCTGCATAAGTGGGTAAGATGTGTGAGTCAGTCCGAGAGGGATGGAGAATAGTATACAGTGTGCAGTACGCAGTGCTGGCTGCGACGCAGGAAGTAACCCTTCCCCTCCGATGTGGCCCAGGCTGGAGGTGCAGGGAGGGGAGCTGGGGAAGGTGGCGGCGCAGAGGGAGACGGGAAGTTTGGGCGCGGCCAGCGACTGTGCCAGCACCCGGGGCATGGCGGGCTCCATCACCTCCTCCTACACCCTGCCCGACAGGTGAGTGACCTCTCACTGATCAGCCCTCTGAGGACCACTGCAGCACCCTTTTTCTTTCACTCTAATTAACACCAGATATCTTTTTTAATAGCATAAGTACGGAGCTTGATCTCTGCTAGTAACTAAATTAATCTTGAAATAAATGTCAAAATGATTAAATATACCCCAATATAATGAAATAGATGTAGAAATGAAGCAAAGATTTATACTTAATGTATTTAATTATTTCTATTTCTATGTGTTTGCTTCAATATTTTTTTATATTAGCCTATTTAGAGAGGTGTATATTTATATTGAAATGGGTTCATTTTCCTGGTGTTGAGCTCCATCAGCGAGTTCAGTAGTTGCTGAAATTGGTTAGTAGAACATAATTTTGTAAGAAATGAAAATGCTCTCTGCCCTATATGTCTGTTTCTCTGTGTTCACACTGTGGGTTTGGCTGTGTTTTAGGGAGTGCACAAACCTGGAGATCCAGGTGGACATCGAGACCAAACCCAGCCACCTGTGTCTGGCCAGCGAGGAGGACCTGGCCCCGCCCCCCGTCGCCATGGCGCCAGGCCCAGGGGAGGAGCCTCAGGACTGCAGCTCACGGCGGGGCAGGGTGATGTCGGGCTCGTCGCTGGCGCTGTCGCCGGGGGCGTCGCTGAGGGAGGGGCTTCGCGACGTCACCCTGGCCCAGCCAGAGAGCATCCGCAGCGACCTGGAGATGTCCGACACCCAGTCGGACGACATCGCCGAGCTCACCTCCGACGACTGCGACTCCCCGCACCCCAAAAGCTGCCGCCCCCATCCCCCGCCCCAGCCCACCTGTAGGGCCTCGTACCCCTCTGATGGCCTGCACTGTTCCGACAACGTGATCCTCTATGTGTGAGGGGGAGAGGGAGCGTTCTCAGTGTTGCACAACCCCTCACCTTCTGACTTACCGGATCGTTGTTTCAAGCTTGTTTTTGATGTGTTAGTAATGCATTTTCAGCCGTTTTTAATTTACAGACAAACACCTGTTACTGTAAATGCAGGCATCCTATCTGCCTGTTGGTCTGTCTGTCTGCCTGCCTGTCTGTCCCTACATAGCATTTTCAGGTTCTACCTCTTTGGGAATCAAAACTGTTTACTTCTCGGTGCAAAAATGCCTTGGGTCTTTCAGCAAAAATAATTATAACAATGAAAAAACAACAAAACCATAAAAAAACAAAAAAAATTAGAGATAATGCAAAAGAAACAAAAGATGAGACCAGTGACGGGAGATGCCACCAAGCACACCCCAGTGCACGGCATTCTGGGAGCGTGGCAGGGCGGACTTTGGGTTGTTTGTTGAGGGGAATATGTTTAGCTTTGAGGAGTCCATGACCCTTTGTGTTTCTACTGAATTGTGTTGGCTTATATTTTTTTCTATTTATAATCAACTACCTTTGACAGTTGTATTATACGCCTTGTGCATGTGTATGCACAACTGTGTGTGTGTGTGTGTGTGTGTGTGTGTGTGTGTGTGTGTGTGTGTGTGTCTCTGTGTGTGAGCGCGCATCCATGCGTGTGTGTGCATGTGTGCGCACATGTATGTCTGTTGCACTGACTGAGGTTGTTTACACAAAGACAGGACTAAAAGTGATCCTGCATGTGAATCTTACCTACACACAGACAGGTTCAGCGGTCAGCAAAGACTAGCGTCACCGTGGGTGACCAGGACTTAACAAGTGATCCCTGCTGCTCGTTATGACCCATGGCGCGACCCACGGACAGCGCTAAAATGCACAGAATCCTGATACACCGTCTCTCTGGCCCATCGGCACACTGTCTGTCAAGGCGTCCTCCGGAATGCCTGTCTGTCTGACTTTATGCCCAATGAGTACGTGCGCAGATAGTATCTGGATTGTACCATCCACTCGGGGGGTGGGGGGGTGGGGGGGTGGTGGTGGCAGGCCTACCAGAACACAGATCACATCTGTCAAACTGATTCTGAAGGAGGGCAGCGGCCCCCTCACCAGTCTCACTGACCGACAGCAAGGGAGTGCTCTCAGTGCTGAAAGCGGAGCCTTCTGGCTGCAGTGTTTGAACACTTTACACGCGGTCTCTGAGCAGGATCGTGCATCGGTCTCCCCATCTCCCTGTACGCTGGGGCGGGAGAGCATTGGGCACTCGTGCACTTTAACCTGAACGCAACTGATGTTGCGGTACAATTTATTTTTTAATCACTATTAGTACTCGTGTCCCTTCGTGGTTGCCATTTGCCTCAGTTACTCTTTGCAGAAGACTTAAAAGTCATAGTGATTGTGGAGAAGTCTAACCCCCCCAGGTGGATTCCTGTGGAGTGATCGGACATCGATTAGTCCGGTCTGTTTGTGTGACCGGACAGTGCTTAGTTTGGTCTTTTTTTTTAATGTGATCCAGTTTTGCTTCTTTCTGCCTGTGAGAAACTACATGAATGTAACCAAGAACTGAAACTTTGAAAACCCATTAAACTACTGCAAAAAAAAAAAAAGAATTGTCAAATACATGCTGATGGAAAAATTATACATATATAAATAGCAATATAAGTCTATAAATATATAAATACATATATAATGCATAAATATGAATCTCCTAGCACCATTTTTGTATGGCCCTATGTAGGGCGGTGCACTTGGTACTGTGGGGGAAACTGGGAAATAAACGCATTGTTGTGTTGCACCAACACATTGTCTCCTGGTTGTTGGTTCTGTGTGTGTATGCATGTGTGTGCTTGGATGTGGGGGAGGGGGTATGTTACTTCTGAAGGAACTGAAAGATTTATTTCCATGGCACGGTGTCGTCTTCCTTTGGACTTCCCTCTGTGTGTAGCGAATGTGAAAAGGGTCCACCCCTCTGCAAGTGAACTCTGAAGTCCTGTTGTGGTCGTTCAATGAAACCCTAATGAGCAGCATCGTTACCAGTTGAGCTAAAGGCAACTTACATTACATTACTGGCATTTAGCAAATGCTCTTATCCAGAGCTACTTACATTGGTTATAGTTCTTTACAATGTTACCCATTTATACAGCTTGATATTTACTTGAGGCAATTGGGGGTTAAGTACCATGCTCATACAGCAGTGGTCCCCCAGCTCCATGAGTAACAATGCTAGCTAACCCAGTCTCAGGGAATGAAGTCACCACTGAAACCGCACTGCTACCTGCTACCCTACCAGCTTTACCCAGAACTCATACAAGCTCCAAATGTCAGCTCTGCCACATATGTATGCCACCATTAAGGGTCAAAGATGCAACATTGTATATCATTAATATAAACATCTTATATCATCTTATATATTTAAATTCAGTGTGAGAGCACTGGGGGTTTGTGTGTGTGTGATATAAGGTGTGTGTGCAGGTGATATGAGGCACTAGATTCCATTCTTGTGTACTATGAGCTGTGTGTGTGTGTGCGTGTGTGATAAGGTGTTATATTCTCTGCATTTGCAGTGAGAGCTGTTGCAGTTCGGCATGACTACCTGTTCTGTGAGATGTTTGAGTCTCAGGTGACACATATATATTTGTAAGACAGAGGAAGACACAGCAGCAAGGTCTGGTTTCGGCGTGGGTGCCTCCTTTTCGTGATCGGTCTGACCTGGTGACCGCCCCCATGTCAGGGTTTCTCCTGCCAACTCGAAGCAGATCCCGACAACCCCCACCCCCCACCCCCATCTGGCGCATGCCCTCTCCTGCTGGTGGCCTCAGTGTCTGTGACTTTCAGTCGCCCAGCAGGTGCCCCCTCCTCTCTCGCCCCTGCCCCTCCCCCTCCCGTACCACGCCTCGGCTCCCTCTCAAAGAGGCCCAGGCAGCAGCGCAATCTGGTCCTGCCGCTTAGTGTGCTTTACGCAGCGCTTCCTGAGACCAGCTTCTGTTGCATCCACATACAGTCAGCAGCAAATCCAGTGCGTCTGTCCTTCCTTGCTCACACTGTCTGGGTAACACCTAAGTAGTGCATTTCCGTATGAAATATATAAGGTGGTTGTGTAGTAGCCTAATTCATTAACTGCAATGCTTCCGGCTCGTATTTTCTGGCACAGCCCCAGTTTAATTGAAGCGATACCCTTGGTGAAGTTCAAGGTTAAAGTCGGGGTTTCCTGGTTTCACAAAGATTAACTAAACTGCTATGTACTAATAATACAGGTCACATCCTCTCTGCTGCAAGTTGTAGCTCTCTGTTTGGAAACAAAAGTTCACTAATGGCTGTTTCCTGTGAGTTGAACAAGTAGCTTTAGGCTAAATTTAAATTTTTGATGATTACAGTTAAATGCTGATTTTTAAAGTTTCCTTGGTTTTTTTTTTTTTTAATAAGAGAGGGGGTTCCTCACTAACAGATATTTTAAATAATGCAAAATAAAACATGTTGGTTATTTTGTCTGGTCTGGAAGACATTTGGAAGCCTGGTCTGTTGACCTAAATTTGTGTGGGAAGACAATTACAAGCCAGCAAATCTATTTTTAATTTATTTTTTTAAAAGAATTTGTAATGCTTTGCATGAACCTAAATCCAGTTTTGTTAATTGTATTCCATTTATGTATTAAATAATTTACTTGGAAGCCTATCATTGCTGTATATTTTCATCCATGGAGTTTTCAAATATCACCCTATTCTGACATATTACTAGCGGTCAGCCAGCCATTTTCAAAGTTCATAGACATGGAAATACATTTTTTAACCTGGTTCCGTTACTGGGTTACAGGAAGAAAAAGTTCCTTTTAATAATCAGTGAATTAATAAATAATTTTAAAAATTATCCTTGTGACCAGGTGCCTGGACCCCTGTACGCTGAAAGGCCAGAAATCAAAATGGGTCCACTTCATGGTTTAAAAAAGATCCTCTCCTCCGATCAGGCTGCCCACGGGCCTGCAACATGCATCGCTAAGTTTGACAGCCAGCGCTGAAGATGGCAGCAACGCGCAAATGCGAATTCACCTTCCAATGAACCTGGAAGAAGAACTTTGTTTTACGACAGAGTCGCACAATCCAACGAGTTAGTGTACGGCAGTCCCTGAGATTTGTAGTTACCGTAAAGTCGACGGGACCAAGGGAAGGTTAAAGTGATTCTGAAATTACAAGGTGAATTATGCTTGTTAAATTTGTGTAACTTAACAAGTGTTGTATTTTTATTGACAGTAGTTTGGCTAACTTCCTTGTAGGCTCGTTCGTCAGCTAACATTAGACCAGCTCTCTACCTTGAGCTGCATTTTTTTCGTTCGATGTCTACCTTGCTAATTTGCTAACGGTACGGATATGCGGCAAGCTATCTGACGATAAGTTAACTGTAACGTTAGGTGTCTAGTGTACTGTGTTGTTAACTAATTATTATTAGTCATAATTCTACATAGCTAACGTTAGTTTGTTTATTGTTATTATTATTTGTGGTTTGTTTATTTGGATAGCTTGCAATTTAAACATTTCCGAATGGCTGATAGGACTAGCGTGCTTGCTAACGTTGCATGTTTTGACTGCCCCTGGTACCAGACATACAGGTGGGTAGGCACAGTAGCGGTCGTTCAGTAATTTTACATTCGTATTGTATCTAATTCCTGTTTGGCTGGATCCCTTGTATATTGGAAAGGTTTCTGTAGATTTGTCATGGCTAGAAAATGATTTGTTTAGCTAGAAATGATCCCTGTGTAATATCAGCCAGTCAGAAACGTCAGATCAGTTAAGGATGTAGTCTATAAACCTGTGTAGTTTAATTTATTGTTAACGGCACGAGCTGTCACATCCCCAAGCCAAATCACTAAGCCTATTTTTAAAATTAAAACTTTTCATTTCAAGATGGATTTCTCTGTGGCTCTTCATAGATATTCACCGTATCGCTGCAAAGATAAGACAAGTATCAAATCGAATGAAAGCTGGCAAAGCGTCACCGCACTACATTTCATTGCCGGGTTGCCATGTGTTATTGTTGTTATGATTGCATTCTTGCTCCCACCCAGACCCAGACCCAGAGCCGCCAGCGCCATGCCGATACTGGACCTGCACAGCAGGCTGGGTCTGAACCTGGACCGCTGGCTGCTGGCGCAAAGCGCGGAGCAGCCGTTCCGCAAGGCCGCGCGCTGCCACGAGTTCGAGAAGGAGTGGATCGAGTGCGCGCACGGCATCGGGCAGACCCGCGCCCGCCAGGAGTGCAAGCTCGAGTTCGAGGACTTCTACGAGTGCATACACCGCCAGAAGACGGTGAGTCGACCCAAGAAACGCTCTGGCAGGGCCATGCTTTGTGGTGCTGCAGTTTGCTGAGCATCAGGTGAAAGGAGGCCAGTTCACAGCAAGACAAGAACTTGCTTTTCAGAATGTGCTGCTGGTAGTTTTGTTAAGAGGGAGTGACACAGTTTGTGAACCTTGGCACATTTTTATTGGCAATCAGAACCCTTTTGTGGGATGTAAGCTAATAGGTGATGCTGATGTTGTAGTTGTATATCTGAGTGGTGCTGATGTTAACGCTGTAGTGTTGGGTCACACTGATGCTGACGTTGTTACGGTCTCTCTCTCTGCAGCAAAAGCGCATGTACGAGATCCGGAAACAGAAGCAGAAGCTGATGAAGGAGGGCTTGTATACCCCTCCAGAGCACCATACGGGGAAGCCGGACGACCGACCATGAGCGCATTCGGGAGTGCATGCTTACCCCCTCTTCAGCACTGTACAACCACGCTGTGTCCAGGCGGCGCTCTGTATTATAATAAATATTTACATATTGATATTGTGTTTCTTCCCTGTTCTAGGTAAATTAAAAAATTGATGTTGATTTTGTCCCGTTTTTTGGGGGGATGGGGGATTGGGGGGGTGGGGGGGTGTGCTACAGTGAAGATCTGAAAGCGTTGCCCCTGTTGGCTGGTGAATTAAACAAGCCTGCAAGATTTGAATGGATAGTTGAAATGATTTCAAACTGATGTTCAAATGGTTAAATCTGTGGAATAGGAGAAGACAGACACTTTGGAGCTGGATTTTACTTTTTCTCTGTGACGTTGTGGTGACTGACATCAGGCCAGCCCTCCCACCAGTACAGTAACAACACTGACGAAATCAACAATAAAACCCACTCAACTGCATCCACTGAGCAAAGAGGTTTTATTCTGCTTGCGCACTGACAGCATGCTATGATTCACTCAGGGAAAAAAAACCTTGCAATTGAAGCATATAATGAAGCATTGACTAAAGCACTGAAAATGAACGGATGAGAATGGGAAATACTAGCATGAATCAATGTTTACATATGTAGATTGGATTTGGCACTGTGGTACTCCTGGCTCCCCTCATGTTCACTCTAGCTCTGCCAGCAGATCTTCTCGATATGCTATGTGTAATCGCCTAGATAAATCCGATGTTACTCGTATTATTAAGAGTTACTCCCTTAAACATTAGTGGATCATATTTGTACATTTGTCCTTCTCACCTAGTGGCTAAAACGTGGTTGCCACCGACCTGCCTTAGCTATTGGGCAGTTGCACCAGAGCTGAGCAGGAAGTGGTTCTGCCATAAATGAACCAGACCATCAGGTGTTAGCCAATCCCAGATGCAGCAGTACACTCAGCCTGAGTCGGGTAGAAGTAGACACATTTTATCCTTGTAAAACACCATACCCATTAAGCTTTTATTTTGTTCTTTACTCCAAAATAACACAGTCATTTTGACATATCTGTAGTTTGAACCAGAAAATGAGTATTATATTCACATATAGCTTGCAGTATTTCCTACGGTACAAAAATGAAAGAATAGCATCAGGCTTTCTTCCACCATCATAGGCTAAGCTAATCATCAACGGCACAAATTCTTAACATCATTAGGAGCACGATGTAGGCAGGGAGTAGGATGCAGCGACCAGAGAAGTTCCTCTAAAGGTGTTCTTGGGTCAGCAGCAGTTGAGTTGGTAAAATGCAAACCATCTCAGTGAGTTCAGCCTTAGAATGGCACACATACAGTTATTGGAATATACTGCTCAAAACTGGGATCCTATGGCTATCTTTCTGTTGGTCTGTTTTTCCTATAGCCTTTCATGTGTATTCTTCACAGACTCCTTGGCATAACTGTTAAAAGCAAGTTAACACATGAAAGCTACAGAGAAGCACATTTTGCCCACTAACATATTTTTTTCCTCTTTATTTTATGAGGTTCCTGAGCTTGGTCACCTTACACATACCACCCTTTTCATTCTTAATAATATTAATACTGAAACACAATGCCTTAGCATTGTCTGTTTCTGGCCCCACACCTCTCACAGGGTGTAGCATAAGAATCGGTCCTTAGTAAGTTGTTCTCCCTCTGTGTTTGGTGTCTGAAAGCTTCTGAGTCCCTCATGTCCTCATGCATAACCTCATGCCCGGTTATGCAGATGGCTCTCAGATCCTTCTCTCTTATGGATTTACAGACACGCCTGGCCGATACCTCCTCTGGGACGGCCCACCACATGCTTACGCCAGGCCCCTCCAAGTGCGACATGCTGTTTCTGCTGGTGTAGCGCTTGCCAGTGCAGGATTGAACCATCTCTCTGAAAATTCCGTATTGTCACTCCCCCTCTGTCTAGTGTCCCAAAAAGGTTCACCGTACTCTAATTTCTACCCAGAATGCTGTACCACCAACGTGGCTATTTTTCCTGTCCAACCCGCACAGAATCTACTTATATTTTACCAGCTACTCCCCCAAGATAGTGGTCCAGGCCCTTGGTGCTTTGCCATCTTGGCTGCTGCAACTTCCCTCTGGTAAGCTTCCCTGCCAACACTACCCAAGCCCCCCTTAATCATATAGAACTGTACTGTTCTGATGTGCTTCTTCTGCTCCGGTTATAGTCTGTGGAGGAGAACCTTTACCTCTGTCGAGAAACTCAGTGTTTGTTAACTGTTTGTGGTAATCGTTAATGTTAAATGTTCAAGGGCCTTTTTTCTTCTATAAATTGAAACAGTCTAACAACAGATCTTTTACCAGTTACATCCAAGACCTGTTTATTGTTTGCATGTTTGTAATTAGTCTGGGAACCAGCCTATTGGTTAACAAGCCTGTCTAATTGAAGGCTTATTAAATACAAGTGTGCCTCTGGTGAGTAAGGGAGATGCTGGCTTTGTTCCTTTTGTCTGTTTGTTGGGTTTTAAAATAGTTTTTTGAATGGTTGCTTTTTTTCCTGCTCATTTTTTTTGTGAGAAGTGTTGGCCAGCTTCTCCACACAGACCTTCTAATGCTCTCCTCCCCTCCCCTCCCTCCCCAGATGAGGATAATTGGTCACAGCCCACATCCATTAAAGTAATGAAAAGTGCATTAGCATTTCTGTCATGATTACACATCATTTTTTAAAAAGAGAAACAAGACAAAATAAAACGCGTAAATGATGACAAATGTAACCATGCTTTACACGCATTCGCACCGATTTAAAAATACATTTTCCCCCAACGTCTGTTAGTTTGGCCTGTGTATATTTCTTGCTAACATTTCAGCACATCCATTGAAGCATTCCACCTGCTTACTCCACGGCGTAATGGCTGTGTAGAAATGGAATTGAGGGAATGGTCTGGCATGCATCGTGTCTACCACTTTATCCATCATCACACCTCTGACCGTAATTCGGCAATAAACGGACAGGCTGGGTCCGCTTAAGAGCACGTCTCCAGGGGCAATTGGTTTGATAAAAGCAGAAAAAAACATGAATGAATGCCATCCATCCGGCAACGTGATTCGATTACACACGCATCCCTCGGGCCGTAATTTTTCTAACAAGATTATGACACTTTTAGTTAAGACCACGGGGTGGCGCCAATGCCCCGCAGATTGCGGAAAAGGAGCCGTCCAGCGGAATTCTCCAGTCCGTTCAGTCGATGTTTCATTTTTATTTCTGAGACTTTTTTTCTTAAACTCAAATCATAAAAACTATTCCATTGTTAGCATTATGCCAAATGTTGTGCCAACTAATGTGGAATGTGGACGAAAATGTTACTTGTTTCCAGCAGAGTATGTTTAAAATACATTTAGTGATTAGAGTGTTTAAATATTTTCATAGGCTACAATACTTTTGGTTCTTAATGCAACTGTAGGAATCGGTAGGGAGGGAGGGAGTGAGGAGAAAGGGAGGGTTTAGAAGGGGTGCTAAGAAGGGAGGATATGGTGAGAAAGGAATTCCCAACATCACAAGGTTTCAATTTGCAGTGAAGTCGGTGTCTGTTCGTCTTCTGCGTGTCATGGTGCCACAGACGGAGTGCGTTGTTTGAGGCTCCAAAATGACTGTGCTGGAACCATGGATTTTCAAGCTTCATGTAAAAATAATCATGATTTAAGGACACTCACACAACTTGATTTCTGTAATTTTAAATTGCGAAGTTTATTATGTCCATAAACGTTGTATTTTTTACAGCACGAATCGAAAAGGTTTGATTCTGTTCTCCAACGACAACTTATCCCACCCACAGTCCAGTCGTTTAAAATAAAAAGCTGCATCTTTCGCCTTGGGCAGCCGGCGCTCAGGCTGCTGTTATGCGCCATTCAGCTGAGGCTCGCAGGGTCGTGTTTTTTCAGAGTCCGGTCATACTGAACCGCGCCTAGCTTTGTTTGATTAAAACATCAGCAGCGATCCGGGTTAATCCTCCCCTGCCGGACGGAATTCAGTCGCTTTCTCTCACGGCCCGGCCCGGGCCAAATGCGTGGGCGCTCTGGACACGTCTCTCCTTGCACGCCCTGCGTACTTCAGCGAGGTGGACCTTCGGGCCGTTTCGCAGAACCCGGGAGCGAGGACCGTAGCATGACACCACATAATTAAGAGTTATTGGGCACGCTCATTTATACTATAGCTGTTGTTGCCATGATTTGCGGTCTCGCCAGCCTGAGAACGTTGAAAAAGAGAAAGGCTGTTCGGAGTACGAGGGGGTGCCTGAGAGATAAAATAGCGAGATAGAGAGAACTAAGGATTAAGAGGATTAATTCTATGACATTTAATAACAGAAATCATCCTGACCAAGGGTCATTCTTTCAAAATAGTAGCAACCGAACAGTTACAACCATTCGTTTGTGTTTTTTAAGTGTATATATCTTGCACGGATATATGCTGCGTAAGGCGTCCTCGTTTGCACGGGTATGTATGTCAGAATGTGTGTGCCGTGCATCGGTGATGCTGTTGGAACGCATAGGAATGATCACACAGCCGTAGCTAGGCGATGAGCGCTCCCTGTGCTCGCTGCTCTGCTCACGCTGTCACATATCTGAGAGAGAGGGGGAGAGGGAGAGAGAGAGAGAGAGAGGGAGGGAGGGGAGAGAAAGACACAGAGAGGGTGGGGGGCGAAGAGCGAGAACGGGAGTGGGGACGAGAGCGTAACGGAAGGTGGGGGAATTGACAGCCATTACCGAGTCAGTGTCGTACGGTTTCTCTCCTCCGTGGCCCGGTCGGAAAAAGACGGTCGAGCGACAGCCGCTTTTGGGCTTCCTGTCCCTGGATCGGCGTGTCCGTGGAGTAGGTGTAGCCGCGAGGGAGCGGGCTCACGGCGCTACAGCATCCCCGTGTCTGTCACTCCGTGCAGCGTTCCGGGGACCGCCACTATCCGGTAAGGAGTCCCAGTATCATCAGAACCGGGCGAAACGGCATGTGCTCTCCGGCTGTTATTGTTGTGTTGTTTGAGGTTTCAACGACTGACGGATGAGACATCATCTTTATAATCTTAGTTGTTTTTTTTCCCCTGTAATTCTAATAATATTTTGGAGATTATACTTGCTATATTGAACGATTAATGATTTTACAGGCCTAGACAATCATAATAATTATCAACATTATCGTAACGATCATACTTAAAGCTGTAGCCATTTTAATAAAATGATGATGATGATTATCGTTATTGGTATTATTATTAAAATTATGATCACCATCATCATCAGGTAGTGTGAGAGATGTAACCGCTGCTGTCCTCAAGAATGAATGAAATCATATTGCCTGATGAAGTGGGGAAAAAAGAATGGAAATATCACAAGGTTTTGTTTTGGGTCCAGCAGCTGTATCTCTGATGTTATTTTGCTAACGAAGAGAACAAAATGCATGTTGTTCACACGGACGGCAAATGTAATTAGCAATTTATCCGGGCAATTCAGACAAAGAGTTCCTCTATGTTGCAGACGCTGGCTCCCATCGTCATACAGGAATGGAACCGCCGTATAATCACGCAGACCGTTTCGGCCGCATTTCACGGAGCCACGATTTCTCGTTCTCACACTCAGACGAGCTGCAGCCCATGCGTCGCAAGCCTGTTCCGCCACTGGGGGGGAAAAGAGATGGCTTGCAGCCGTCCAACGGAATAATCGCTCCTATAATGCAATATAATAAAACAGTCCTATGGCCTGAATATGGTTACGCATCTTCCCGTTCAGTATAGCCAGTCTGATGCAGCGTGTCAGTGATTACACTGGGAAACCGTTTAACCAGAAGACGGTGGCCCTGATTTATTGAGTGAGTGATTAATTGTAGCAAATGTCCAATATCGCTGGCAAGTCCGATCGTTGACAGAAAAATGGGCGGGTAGGATTCATGGTTTTATCCGTGTGCCTCGTGGTCCGTGGTCACCCACACCCTTAGGGTGCGCTGGGAAATGCTAAAAAATGGCGAGATGGATGAAATGCCAAATAAAACACTGATTCGTTTCTGCTTATTCCCTTTCTCCTCGCGGTTGTGGTCGCAGAGTAGCATACACTGTTTTTTTTTCATTAGAATTACGTCTTTCATTCCACCAAACCCTTACCATTGCATTATCACATGGAAATAATCTATCCACCGCATGTTACTCAGTTTGGAGACTGTCCATGTGTCTTCCCCTGTCCGTGTGTGCTAACATGCAGCCGCGCCTGCACTGGGTTTCTCACGCCCAAAACGGCCGCAGTGCACACAGACACACCTCCTCCCAGCGCTCGCTTCGAATTAACCGAAACGCGTTTAACGGAGACCAGAAGCGGAGCGAACCTGCACTTTCCACAGCTGCGTGCGACTCCCACGGAAAGAACACTTCCACTCCCATTCATAAACTCCAGCGTGACAGTGAGCCTACACCTACCAGTTCACCGTTCATGTGTGATTCTGATAATCTGTTTGTCAGAATGTCTGTCAGTGAATGCCAGCCCTCCATATTCCACATATTCCATATGGCGTTCCACCGGGGCGTTTGTGTACTCGTCGGACAAGATCCGTTTGGCCTACACGAGATAAATATAACGTTTCTGGGTATACATTTGCTGAAGTACTGTGTACTGTTACGCAGATGTTTGTAAAGCCATACTGAGGTTATTGTCGTCAGTAAAGTTTTGTTAATAGTTATCATTCACGTTAAAGTCAAGTTCCAATGGAGCTTTAGTTTTACAGACATTTTTAAGTGATTGTCATCTAATTGCTTACTGCATTTCCTGCTTTAATAATAATAATAATAATAATCATGCAAGGATACTTTTATAAGTAGCCCTATGTGCCAGCCACATGTCTCTTGACTGCACATTAAAGTTGCTTGGGCAAGACGGACCTGGTGTGCCTATAGGGTCAAATGACCACAGAGATGAATGCATCATTCAAAAGGTGAGACCCTGCACTCTTTCAGTGCCGTGCACTCAACCAGGTGGGACAGCACAGACATACAGCCCAAGAGCACTGAGGAAAGGGTAAGATTAAGGTTTCCCCGAGCCAAAAATGCTCCTGCCACTCAGTCAGTGCTGGTTTGAAGTCAGTGCAATTCTCCTGACGTCTGGTTAGAGGAGTCTGTGACAGACAGTCCATCAGACGATCGATCCACCTGTCACAGGTGTCTGTGCCCAGGGTTTTTTTTTGCCTCCTTCACCTTTGCTGTCATCTGTGCATCTGTCAAAGGGCTCCTCTGTGAGTCAGTGCTGCATTCTGATTGGTTGGTGTCATCCATCCGGTCCAGGTACAGTTTGATTGCTCGTTGGCCTCTCGGTTGGCTGTGCTCTGTGGTCTCGGCCCATGTCTGTACAGTTTTCCCCCTCTTAATGTGGCAGACATCAGTATAGCCTTCCTGTAGCCTTGCTCTCCATTGACGTGTTGGGTGAAAATTGCATCCTTAACAGAAATCAGTAGTTACTATCAGCGAGGAGGAGAGCTGCTTGTTGCTTGTTGCCCACCTGTGACTGAGCAAGTGAAACACCTGCTGCTTTGATTGCTTGCGCTTTACGCATGCACTATCTCAATGTGGATGTCTCCAGATGCAGTATTGGTTCATGACGCTGGTTGGTTCTGGGCTGCGGATCGATGCTATCCTGCACATCTTTGCATTTGGATGAGTTAGACCATGGTGTTCCCGCTCAGGGCATCAGAAGAAGCAGAGACGGTTTGGATGAGTTAGACCATGGTGTTCCCGCTCAGGGCATCAGAAGAAGCAGAGACGGTTTGGATGAGTTAGACCATGGTGTTCCCGCTCAGGGCATCAGAAGAAGCAGAGACGGTTTGGATGAGTTAGACCATGGTGTTTCCGGTCAGGGCATCAGATGGAGGGACAGATTGGATGAGTTAGACCATGGTGTTCCTGGTCAGGGCATCAGAAGCAGGGACGGTGTAAGTCAGCGCACATATCCCATGTTGTTAGTGTGTCAGTCCCGTTGTAACTCCTGTCAGTATAATAATATGGAGTATTATACTAGCCTGTCGATAAGTTCATCAGATGGTCATTCAGTCAGCCAGTCTCTCTCTCTCTCTTTCTCTCTCTCTCTCTTCATGCACAAAGTGGGTGTTCTTTGTACTGAACAGAAGAGCATTTGTTCCACCTTTTTGGGGAATACCCGAGGTTATGGCAAGTGCGTAAAGGTGATGAAGAATTGGATAACTGGATAAGAAGTTAAATGTCCAGCACGTGAGCCTCCTACGTAAAAACTTGGAGAAAAGAGAAAGTCCAAATAACCCATTTGTGCATGTCTATGTACAAGGAGTCATTGATGTAGTACAGTGATATTGATAGAACTGAAACTTAAACATCTTTCATAAACTAATTAATAACTCGGAGGAATTCAAAGATAAGGCTGGAAAAGTGGATCATTCTGTGCCGAAGATTATTATGCTGATATCATGCGAGCCTAAATAATGGGAGTGTGCTTTTTATGGTTATTTATTTTCTTGGCAGACTTTCATAGCTTGCATTTTTACATTGCATCCATTTAGCTGGCTGTTTGCAGAAGCAATTTCGGCTTCAGAAGCTACAAACTTGCAACCCTTGTTGTGGCAAAGCCATGCAATTCCTTTTTTTCCTGCTTGTTTCTTCTTTCTTGCCACAGCTTTTAAGTTAAAAAAGGATCTCTCGCGCCGTCGCTCTCTGCTCATGAAATGCTGGGTGGTGTCGCTGGGCATGACGTGCGCTTTATGGCCGCTTTTATCTTTGGCGTGCCTCGCTCCAGAGCGACGACAGATCAGTGTTTGCTGGTGAACTTCGTATTTTAGCAATCAGGCTAGTGAGCCCGCAGTCCCACAAGGCTTACAGAAGAAGGCCAATGGTGGACAACACTGCCAGGAAACGTCTTGTGTTTTCTTTGTACTGCAGTGTTTGAAAGAAGGTGGGTGACAGAGTGCATTATTTATCATGTGAGTGAGAAGGGGGAGCTGGTGTTGACGAGATTCCTGTGGTTCCGAAAGGCAATGTTCTTACGCACTGAGCGCTGGTTTATTTTTCATCTTTCACTTTTGGGTTTGCGGCCATATTTAGACTCGGTAGGTTCTGTTCTTTGTTTAACGTTTTAAATATATGGCTCTTAAAATAAAAAAAAAGTCTCTCTCATTTTCCTCTGATCCGGTCTCTCAGTATTTACAAACTGAGGTCTGGAGAAGGAATCAGGCATTCTTTTCTGTTTTCGTTAACTATGCTGTCATGGTTATTTCTCTCTCTCTCACTCTCTGTCCCTCTCTCTCTCCGAGCTCAGATAAATCAGCAATTTCTCAGCTGTTGCACATCAGCAAATAAGTGTGTGACTCAGTGTGTGTGTGTATGTGTGTGTGCGCGCGTGTGTGTGTGTGTGAGTGTGCTTGTGTGGGTGTTTCGTCTCGGCTCGTCAGTATGTCAGTGGTGCTCACAGCTGTGCTGATGCCCGTGGGGGCGGCGGAACGAGCAGACGTCTGCGCATTTCGTCTGCGCAGACGCACAACACCGGCTCACTGCTGCCTGCTGCTGGCGCAGGGGGGCTGTTTGAGAGGCCGTCTGAATTCAGTCTCCTCAGGGGATCTGAACGCGCTGTGGGATTTTAGAAGTATTGCTTTGGAGGTGATGGATATTGTACGTGCTTACAAGGGTCAGATAAAAGAGTGATTCATTCATTCATTCATTCACCGAGCTGTTCAGCGTCAGAACACAGTTAGGCTCTCTCTTGCTTTCTGTTCGTTTCTGCTCTGTGGGAGCGAAGGAAAAATGAACAAATGTGGAAAGCAGTGATTGAATTATTTTCTTTTTTTCCCTTTGCATTGTGCAGCCTGCACAATAACGCAGCAGGCCTTCGAGCCCCTTTCTGTCTCTATTTATAACCGGCTCTAACTGCAGCCTGCCACTGAGCGTGTGCAAGCAGTCAGGGAGCAGCAGGAGACAGGAGCGGGCCAGCTCCGAGCACGCCCAGGGCAGTTAACCGCTTCCAGCTCCGTCAGACCAGCCTCAGAACGCACCGGAGGGTGGTGGGTTCCAATCCGGGGCGAGGCCTGGTGCTGCCGGGGTCCTTCTTATGCTTGGGCTTCCAAAATCATCTCATGAAATGTATACAATGAGTCAAATGAGTAATGTGTAGCATTCATATGCCGAGCCAATTATGTACCTCTCGATTTTTAATGTAACATTTTTATCATATGAAAGCAAAGAGACAGAACTGCAGATGAGCAACAGCACACACAGAAAACGACACATCCGCGACACAAATGACGCATCCAGACGCGTGTCAGTCTATTACACGGTGCTTTAATAACCAGTGCCATTCTGAGCACACAACGAGCGCTACAAGAAGACATGTAAAACTATGTAATAAATCCCCACAGTAATATACAAGAAGGGGCAGCCTTTGGGCTTGTGAGTGACTCAGTAGGCTCATAGCTCGGATCTTGGGGTCATTTGGCAACCCTGACCAGGAGTCTGTAGCAGAGTAACACTGTTGGCTCTGTTCCGGCAGGACAGGGGGCCTCACCGGCCCGGGGTTCCCTCTCCACTCACCACTCCTGCACCTGGCCAGGCGGCTGTGAGTCACTCAGACGATGTCAGGCTGATGCAGCTCTCCTCTATTTGGCATCCCCACCCCTCCTGGTGCATTGTGGGACTTGCAGTGTGAAAAATCGTTGCAGTCCGTGTGCCTAAGGCTGGGAGATACAGCAGTCGCGCTATATGTCGAATAGCTATTTTTAGGGCAATAACAGATATCCCTGGCATGAGGTGTTAGGTTTCTTCGTGTATTTTTTTCCCTTTAGTCATACCTGATGCGGGAACACACCTCCAAAGTTTAGTGAAATGCTTCCGGGGCAGAAAAATATCACTTGTTGATAGCTGTTATTGTGCTAAAAATAGCTATTCGATATATCGTAACGGCTATATCGCCCGGCCCTAGGCGTGCCTGCGCATTGGCGGATTGTACTGGCTGCACCCTGGCCCTCCTGCACAGGTGCAGAGGTCGCTGCAGTGAGGAGAAAAGGGGGAGGGGATCCAAAAAAATGAGAAGAAAAAAAGAGGCAACATGTAAGCGGTGTAGCCAGGCAGGTAAACGGAAACACAGTCTGAACAGGAGGTTGTCCTGACCAGGAAGCACATCCCACTGCATAATGTAATTGATTTACTTGACACTGGTGCATGATATTAATTGCTGGTAACCATGTGATGTAATAGATAAACTCCCTTTTACAAAGTGCCTCAGGCGCCCTTAGATCCACGCTGTCCTATGGGATACACTCCCATCTTCATTTAAAACCTGTGCAGACGCTCCGAGAGACTCGCCACAGCTACGAAAATGCATCTAAAAGTTGTAGGAACAATGATATATGCCAAACTCACACTGCTGAGATAACTAGTACTATTATGTAGACATGAGTGCCATAATAAATTCATAATAAGTTACACAACATACCCCACAGCGTATTAATGTTAGTATTAGTGCTTGAAAGTGTGCCACCAAATAGCCTGGTAACGCAGCCTCTGAAATCACTTGTATTACACCCGTAAGAGTATTTACGGCTGTACACTAAAAAATATCAATAATTAACTTTACGACAGCTTTTTTACATAAAAATTTTTACAGCTTTATTTAAGAACACTCAATACGTATTTGAAATTAGACCCCAGGGAAAGTGCTTAGCTGGACGTGCTAAGCATTCGATATCTGAGTGGCCTATGGAATGCTGACTTGGAAATGCTAGGTGTATCCAGCTAAAATGTTCCCCTGGGTTTTATGTCAAAATGGAACAATTCCAGGTACCTCTTAACAGCAATTATGTGTAGGTCACATCAGCTCTAGCCTGGCATTGTGGTCAGGTGTCACTAAGGTGTTTCTGTGTAGGTTGTTGGTTTTAGGGTTTCGGATTGTAGGGTTTAGGGTATGGGTTGTTGGATTTAGGTTGCAGCATTGTTGGGGTTTAGGGTGTAGAGCTTGAATGGTGTTGTGCTCACACTCACTGGTTTGGGAATGTTGTTAGCCTGGTCTGACACTATTGCTTATTTAACTTCAATGGATACACTTCTGTTGTTTTGTGCAGAAGAGCATCTGCTAAATGAATTTAATATAATGTAAAGGCATAGAGTTTAGGAAGTAGTGTTGTTGGATTTAGGGTGGAGGGTTGTGAGGTTTAGGGTTGTGGGCTTTAGGTGGTAGGGTTGTAGTATTTAAGGTGTGGGTTGTTGGTTTTAAGATATAAGGCTGTAGAGTTTAGGATGTAAGGTTGTAGGGTTTATGGTGTAGGATTGTTGAGTTTAGGGTGAAGGGTTATTGGATGTAAGTTGTATGGTTGTGGAGTTTAGGGTGAGGGGTTGTTGTACTTTGGGTGGAAGGTTGGAGAGTTTTGAGTGCACAGTTGTTAAGTTTAGGCTATAGGTTTGTGGAGATTAGGGTGCAGCCTTAATGGGTTGCAGTGTTTGGGGGTGTGGGGTGATCAGCACAACTCGGTGATAGACAGTTGCGTCCGCTCAGCCCCCCTAGGACCGTCCCCTTCCAGCTGACCGAAGGAGATCACGATGCTTCAGGCCGGTCCCCGGGTTCGATATTGATCCGAAACCCTCGCCTGTATTTATAGAACCCCCACGGGGGCCTCATTTGATCCGTCCCCTCGCCTCCTCTTCCTCCTCGTCTTCGTCACCCGCATGACTCAGCGGCGCGGGACTTTGCTGTTCCCCCACGCTGGAGCGGACTCGTTTGTCATCCCCGCTCTCGCGGGCCACGCGCTGCCATCTAGCGCCGGTCCCCTCATCCGAATCGGGTCACTCCTGCAGAGTAACTCGTTTAGCCTGCCGTGATCGCTCACTTCTCCATTAAACGTGGCTTTGGCCAAGGTGACTTTCGCCAGGAGCAGGGATCAATGTATTATGCATTACTGATGCCACGTTACGCTGAGAGAGACAAATGAGGCCTTCTTCTTGCTTTCTTGTTATGTATCGATTTTATGGTTCATGTCATTTCACATCGGCTCACATGCACCGAAGTGGAGTATGATCCTCTTACAGATTAAAACAAAAAAAAAAAAAACCCATGGTAATGGATAGGAGCAGTTACGGGACTTAATGTATTTTTTCCTTTTTTCTGCACCCCCTCCCCCGTGTCCTGCCTCCTCTCCTCATGGCGGTGACCCCCACCCCCCCCCCCCAGGTCCTGTTGCACGATGTCGTCCTCGGACGAGGAGAGTCTGAGCGAGCGCTCGTGTGTGAGCGAGCGCTCGTTCCGCAGCGAGCGGTCGGGGGGGTCCCTGTCGCCCTGCCCCGCCGGACACACGGGGCCCCCCGGGGACACCCTGCCCTGGAACCTGTCCCGACACGAGCGGCGCAAACGCAAGAGCCAGGACTCCGTGCTGGACCCCGCGGAGAGAGCCGTGGTGCGGGTGGCAGGTAAGAGCTGGGCTCAATTCTGCAGGGAGGGAGCGGAGGGAGGGGGCAGAGAGAGAGAGGGTAGGGGGAAGAGATGGAGGGGAGTGAGGGGGAGGACAGGAGAGGGAGGCTAGAGACTGAGGGTCAAGAGAGGAGATAGAGAGATAGGGGAGAGGAGAGAGAGGAAAGGAGTGAGGGAGAGGAGAGGATATATAGAGGGAGGAGAGAGGAGAGAGAGGTAGGGGAGAGGAGAGAGAGGGAGGGGTAGGAGACAGAGAGAGGAGAAACAAATGGAGGGGAGGGAGAGGAGAGAGAGAGAGAGGAAAGGAGTGAGGGAGAGGAGAGGAGAGGATATATAGAGGGAGGAGAGAGGAGAGAGAGGGAGGGGAGAGGAGAGAGAAGGAGGGGGTAGGAGACAGAGGGAGGAGAAATAGACGGAGGTGAGGGAGAGGAGAGGAGAGAGAGAGAGAGGAAAGGAGTGAGGGAGAGGAGAGGAGAGGGAGCAAATGAAGGAGAAGAGAGGAGATATAGAGGGATGGGAGAGGAGAGAGAAGGTGAATGGAGTGAAATAGAGGGGAGAAAGGGGGAGAGGAGTGAGGGAGAAGAGAAGAGAGGGGTGAGGGAAGGGAGTAGGACAGAGATGAGAAAAGAGGAGAGGGGTGAGGGGAGGTGAAGAGATTTTTTGTGTGTGTTTTGGTGCAGGCCTGAAACCTTCTAGGCCAGGGCTGAGGTGGTGGTGATGTCGGTTATGTCCTTGACATTGATTAACGGCACAACATCGGCCAGCTGTTGTGGCTACACGTTCCTGTGCTACAAGGTGCTGTTGATTGACACCCCCAGCGAGCTGTTTGGAAATTACAGAAAGACAGGGGACAGTGGGCTGAGGTGAGGAGAGGACCTGTGTACCAGCAAAAACACCGAGCGGAAAGGAGGAAAATGTGGTGCAAGCTGGTGGAGATGGAAGCCATAGAGAGTACGCAGGCCGTCGAGGAAGGGTATGGCGATTGGCCATGGCTGTATGCATTAGACAGTGCCAGTAAAGCTAAGGTATCAGCTGGTTTGAACTGCATTTCCATGGTGCTATTAAGTTTTTTATTGGTTTTTTTTTTGGATGTGAATGCTATTTCACTCGGCCTGGTCCTGCTGTGTTCCTGTTGCAGTCATGCTGCGGTCACGGTGCGGGTGTGCGTGGTCCTTAGGACCGTGGCCAGCGCTGCGCATTTGATTGGCGGGATTAGATTATAGCTGAGCGCTGACATGGCACAGTACTGCTGGCAGGGTGTGTCGGATAAAACCCCTGATGGGGGGGGGGCGTTTGCTGATGAGGACGTTCGCAGTGTCAGTGCCCTCTCGCCATGGAAATGACCTCATTACTGCGGAGGGAAAGGTGATGTTTACACCCCTGGGCGTTGGAGGTACCTATCTCAGTCTGCAGAGTCAGCTAATGACCCCTGGAGCATTAGGTCATCAGACTGCAGTCATAGTAAGACTCAGACCTGCTGAATCTGAATAAATTATGTATCACGGTCACTGCTTTGATTCACGCTCTGTGGTGAGGGCACACAGGCTAGTTCACAACGATGTGTGCATTGGTAACATTTGCCATGGTGACCGGCAGCTTGCTCGTAGTTTCTAGGTTCCATTGAATGTGAAATAAATAATTGCCAGGGTATTAGCACTAGAGTTGGGGTCAGATGTAAATATATTTGCATGTAAACAAAATCATTTTTAAAAAGCACTTAAAAAGCACTGATATTTCTTTATTTGAAAGTAAATGGCTTTGGTTATTTCTATTTTGCAATATTTTTAAGACATTGTCTGATTTTGTATTTTGATGTGCATAGTAACCAAAATGTCTCTGTATTTGATATTTACTCATTCTGATGAAGGTACTTGTTGTGGAGTTTGCACATATTGAACTACAGGTGTGAAGATTTATTATATTTGGGTCATAAGTACATGATGCAAATGAATCTGCACAGCAGATAGACTAGCAATGCGCTGTTGTCTCAATCACCTTCACTGAATGAGGGGATCAATGTTGCATGTATAAGAGGCAAATTGAGCATCATATTATTGATTACAGAATAAAGACAACCCAGCATGTGCAAATGAGTGCTAACATACATGCGTCTGCACTTGGGTCCCAAACACTGTGTCAAAATGCCAAGCTGTCTAGGAGCTTGCCTGAATTCCTGTCTGGATTTTTGCCCGCCTGTATTCCTGTCTGGATTTTTGCTCAGGCGGCTCTGAGGACAGCCATGCCTTGCTCCTGCTGTTCCCCTGTTGCCATGGGGACCGGGACATTGAGTATTTCCGTTTCCATGGCTATGAAGGAGCAGCAAAGACACTGGGGCAGCAAGAAAGGAGAAAGAAACAAACCCGTGATATACAGAGAAGGGGTGCATTTGAATTTTAATTTGAGCTTGAGAGAAAGAGAGAGAGGGAGAAAGGTGAAACTAAAGAGAAGGAAAAGAATGAAAGAGGAAGGAGAAGGGAAGAGGGGGAAGGAAGGCAGACAGAGAGAGCAAGAGCAGGGATGAATAGAAAAAAGAGTGGAAGAGTGATGATGACTTGAACATAGGGAGTGAGAAGACAGTGATGGGAAGAGTGGGGGTGGGTACTGAGAACTGAGTCACTTTGACGGGAAAGGGAAGGGGGGGGGGGGGGAGATGGGGCAGACTGTCACGCCTGAAGTCAATTAAACCAGTTACGTAAAAACGCTGGCATATTCAAGGGGACACCCGGGGTTCTCAGACCCTCGAACCCTGTACAGTCCACATAGGCTGCCTTTGCTGTTGTTCCCAACAGACGCTTTCCTGACGTCTGGAGCGCTGCCAAAGAGCGATCCAGGGGGACACACAATGACTAAAAAGTGAACAGCGCATGGAAGCTGTTAGTTCGGCCCACTGAGGTTTATGCCTCAGTACCCACCCTCGCCCAGCAGCTGAAGGGCCCTGGCTGTCCGGGCACGAGCAGGAGATGATTCAGGCGGCTTTGATTACACTGACAGCATTGTTCACACACACACAAAACAATCCTCTGGCTCCGGGTCAATTAGAGGCTGCAGTGCGCGCCTGTGGCCACTAGAGGGAGGCGAAAAGGCATTGACAGAGCACCTCGTGGATGACTTTGGCAGTGAGGCAAATGTTGATTTTATGGATTTACATTTCTTACAGAGTAATCCTTATACAGTGATAATAGCAGTAATCCTGCTCATAAAATATTCTTCTCTGTGAAGTTCTTTTCAATAATGATGACAAGGTGGAATTCCAGCTTCTACTTTAGTCTTTGATTAAGTGCTTGATTCTTGGATATGGGGTTGGGGGGAAGGGGGGTGCAGATTATTTATTTATGATAAGGCAAAACCCTGTGTACAGATGAGCTAAAACACTTTTTGTGAGCATGCCCAGTTTTGTCCGCAGGGCGCAGGTTTGCTGACTGTTTGGCAGAGGTCTTTCCAGTAAACACGGGGGGAGGTTATGATTCAGAGGCGACTCTGACCTTCCTCATGTTTTAATTCATTAGCCTCAGTCCCTGCCTCTTTGTGCCACCTCCCTGCATCCTGTCCCTGTCCTGTCAGGCCTGATTGATGGCCAATCGGAGGGCCAGACGTCTCCTTTTACCTCTCCTCTTACACGTGTGAAACTCGAGATCGCCGCCGGGCCTGTGTGTGCGGTTGTTTATGCAGTGTGAATGGTGCCTGTGGGTTGTGTATACGTTTCTGTGTGCTTATGCGCTTATGTGTGTGTGTGTTCATAAAGAGAGAGAGAGGTAGGGAGAAAGGAAGGGATAGAGATAGAGAGGGAGAGAAAGAGTGAGAGAGAATCCAATAAACGGAGACCGAGACAGCTCTCCCTGGATGTCTATCATCTGAATTATTTATCCCGAGCTGGAGACGACACCGGAGCAGAGGTCGTCTTTCCCTCCCTCTTTCTCTCGCACCCCTGCAGCCCAAAGCAGGAAATCACTGTGTGGTTTCAAAGAGAAAGCTGTCAGACCTTATCAATCAATGTCTCCAGTCACTCATCAAGCGTATCGCACTTATCCTTTGCGCTGAGATGGGATTCAGGCCAGACCAATCACCCACAGAGCACTCCAATCCACACACCAGTGCAGCACAAAGATAACGTATTACCTGACGCTTAATGATGCTCAGTTCTTGACGTGATGACACAGCTGGAACAGTAGGGCTCCCGGAGGGGGCTGTATCCCCCCCCCATCGTGTGCACGCTTACACCTGAGATCCTGTTTCCCCACACCTCACCTGTCCTTGTCCCTCCTCACATTCACCTGCTCGTCGACTCCAGCTGGTCAGGTCTGCTTACCTGCTGCTTCCTGACACAGGTGGGCACTGGCCTTCCACCGTCTGCCTCCACCAGTCATTGTTATTTGCGGTTTGCTCCTAAACCCTGGTAGCCCCCAGAAACAGAAACAGGCCCAATCAAACACCTGGCTCTGTGGGGTTAGTGACTGTAAGGTGTGTGTTTACCGCCACTGTGAGTCTCCTTGATGACCCCTTTGTTAAATCCAACACCCATACTTAGTGAAGAGTTTAAGATCTTGCAGCCTTTGGTCAGATACTATAATAAAATGAAACCATTGATTGAAAAATAAAACAGATGCAAGCAAAGATTCTTGAATTATTAAACAGTGTAGGTACAAAAATTGGGTTTGCACTGTTTTTCCTCATGCAGCTGCTCGCCTGAAATGTAACCGTAATTAACTCCCCTTGGCCGGTAGATGGCAGTCATTGCATTGATTTATTTAGGTCCCTATCCGCAAAGCTGATTATTGTACGGTGCGTGTTGTGGATCATGTGTAAGGGGGGAAAAGTAGGTTCCATTGAGCTACCCTGGGATTACCACACGGTGGCGCCAAGCAACCCTTTTTGCGTACGCAATTTACGGCAGGCAGCCACTGACCCGGTGATAAATTTCCCGTGGTGGATGTTTCTGGTGTGGCTGGCGGAGAGGGATGGATGACAGGCACTGCAGGAAGAATAGAGAAACCTGAGCTCCCTTCGCGAGAGGGAGGAGAGAGAGGGAGAGAGAGGCAGGCCGGGAGTCGCAGCCACAAGCCGTACCTATAATAGAAGCGGCCATTACATCGGGGGTTGCATGGATTGCAACAGGAGCTGCTGGTGGATTTCGCAGCGAGTTCCGTCGAAACGAGAATGCGGCGACCGACAAAGGAATATCTCTACCGGCGTCCGGATATTATTACGCTCCAGCCTCGCTTCTGATTTTGGGAAGGAACCGTAGAGTACAGCCCCCTCCGATCCCCCTCCCGAGCAGACACACTGACAGACGCGCACACGCACACACAAAAAAGCATTCGCCGGCTCGGTCGTAGAAGATTTGACTTCATGTAGCACGGCACTTCGATGTGCCTGTATTTATACACTAGTAAATTTAAAAGAAAAACAGTTGAGGAGCAATGAATTAAAACAAATATCTAATTATGCATAATAAAAAGATAATCTATGCAGTCAGTATTTTTTACGCAAAGGGGAGAAACAGTACATAAAAGGCATATTGATTTATATTTTGTTAAAAATATATTTTTTTCCAGGAGCAAGAAAAGGCTAGTAGTATGTAGCTAACTAGTTAGCTTGTGAGCTTTAAATGTTGCTAACAAATTAGCGAAGTTTAATTGTTTAGTAAACAACCAAACGCGGAAAAAAGGGCTTCATCCACCGTGGATCTGAACACAAACCGGACTTGACAGCTGCGTCGGCGAAGACCCGGATCCACTGCTCTGGATTGCCGAGGTAGTGGGCCGTTCCGAGCCGGCTACCGGGAAACAGGAACGCCATGGCCGGCTTCATACCGGGGTTACTGCCGACGAATCATTCCCAGGAGAAGGAATTCGCTCAGGCGTATGAGGATGTCCTGGAAAGATATAAAGGTAGGGAGTGCGAAAGAAACGGGAGGCTGTGCATTGATCTTGGGGCGAGACCGACTGCAATGTCATAATCTTGAAATGTTTGCGTTGTTTTGAGGGAGTAACTTCTTTTTTCCCCTCAACACAGAGTTTGGGATCCGTTTTGCGTTGTGTGGCAAACGAACTGCTTACGTATTTAACTGCTCTCATCTTGTGATGTAGCCCAGGGTGGAATCTAGGCGTCAGTGAAAGTGCAGTTATACGAAGTCGGCCGGCCATGCGGTCGGATTTTCGTCAGATGTAAATTAAAATATCCCTGCTGAGTGACTCCGTGTGTTATTTAACGCGGTGGAATGAGTCTTTAAGCATTCTATAAACCGTGATCATTAGAAGAAATGCCAAGTAATGCAGTCAGTGAAACCCTTTTAATAAAATTCTGGGCTACTACTCAGTAAGTACATCAAAACGCCTATGTTTTTCGGGGGCTGGGGGCGTGTGTAAGCGAACGCATATGCAACCAGCCGGGACACCGCCGAGCTGAGCTAGCTATACGGCATCCTGGAAGTGCGGCATGTATTTTTCCCCTGTCCGAACGACAGCACGGAAAGCCTTCCCAGGAGGTGCTGTTTTCTAATGCTGATGACAGGGCAGCGTTAAAAATGAATGCCTGTACTGAAACTGACCATGACAGAGTGGAGGAAGGAGAGAGATGTCAACCGGCCGGGGTCACATCTGTGATGCGGCGCTGAAGAAAAGAGGCCCTTTAATTATTGATCGTTGTAATGAAATGCGATTCTGCGTGTGTGTGTGTGTGTGTGTGTGTGTGTGTGTGTGAGAGAGAGAGAGAGAGAGAGAGAGAGACTTCAGCATTACGACCATGGAACCGAATAACTGCGTTTGTCCCGTGACTGTGTGCTGGAGACGGGAAAAATGTTCAATGCGGCTATGGCAAGAGGGTTGTGCCTGATTGAATTGCAGGCACGTTTGTAAATACGTCGGCCTACACAAACCAGACCGCAAAAAGTACTTATAAAATAGTTCAGAGTCGCTGAATGCACTGCGGGCGGAGCTGTGTATGCTTTGTGGTTTAATCACCGAGAGCTTTTGTTACGTTTTAAACGCAGTTAGTAAACTATCCACTTTCCCCCCTATGTTAACAGAGAGCACAACAATAACAGCTTATGTGTTTACTCAAGAGTCCACGTGTTTCTCCTGCGAGGGACGCTGCCTCTGAACAAAAATAAATTTCGCCCTATTGTCCAATCAACATCTACCTACTACCTCACCTCGTTGGTCACGGTGGAGAAAGGGGGCGGGGGGGGGGGGGTCCAAATCTCGCTCTGATTGAGCTTTAACGCCACTAATTGATTGCCTTTACATCTCTGCCCGTCAGTCAATAACAGCTGAGTTGCCAAGGCAGTAATTTCATTTTGATAAACGCCACAGTCAATGGGAGGCCACTTTTTACTTTTCTTTACAGCGATTGGCCTGGAGTAAGGTCTGTACCCCTCTCTTCGAGCTGACCACCTGACACAGTTATTACAACGTGCCATTCATTGTGGGTTTTGCCATAATGATAAAGGCAGATATTTATATCCGTGTAGCTGACAATGCTGCCGAAGCTTTGGTTTTAGTTAAAACTGAAAAGGCTGTTCCTCACCCCTCCCCTCCCCGGCTCCTCCTGCTATGTGTGGAAACCTCCAGATGGTACACACACTTATTTTTGGAGGAATTCTCCCATCTTACTCACTATTGGGAAGAGAAGGACTCTGCTTCATGCTCACTGACGCTGTCCGAGGTTCAGTTTGCTTTCGATTGATCTGACTGGACCTCAGTGGCATCATTATCTGAGAGACGCCCTTGGTCCTGGCACTGGCTGCCCTGATGTACCTCTGATGTAACCTGTTCGTAACACACTCTGTAGTGTTACCTTTGCTCCAGCATCACAGATTATCAGGGTTCCCAGACCCTGCATTCCAGAGATCAACAATCCTGCCGTCTGGCACAAGACAACGGTCGTGACCAGTGACATCAAAGCCGATCTTTACGATGTCACTTTGTGAAACGACCGCCGTCCTGTCTCACACACACTCACAGAGCAAGTCCAGGAAGCGGATGCACACAGGTCAGAGGCAGAACTCTCAATCTGAGCTGCGCTTTATGATGTCGCTGTCTCTGTTGTTTGGTGACTTCATGTTGGCTCTGTGCCTGGAGTTTTTTTTAAATTTTTATTTCTACACAGAATAACTGTTATCGAGCTGTGGGACAGATTTCCTCTTGGAAAGGAGAATAAAGCAAAATGTGAAATCCAAACCTGAAGGTGGACTTCAGTGCAGTGCGGTAGCTGCTGTATTTGTCCCTGCCGGCAGCTGTTGGCCGCGGAGGTACAGACAACTTTCCCCTTATCTGATACTGATCCTGGACCTGATTTGGGTTTGGTTTGCATGATTAGCACACGTATAGATATAAATAAGGATTTCCCATCAGCGTCTGAGATTTTACGGATTTTATCTCGCACAAGCTCAGCCTTTGTGTGCTTTACACGAAATCAGTTTAGTTTAAAGTGGCAAACAATGGCATTAGTCTGAAACTGATCACTAATCTCTTGGTTGTGATTAAAATGATTTAACGTGAGGTGGGTGATGGTAATGCCACCGCATTGGGCGTGATTGGGCAGGGAGGGGACCAGCTGTGGGGGGGGGGGTCCTTACTGGAATCGGCGCGCTTGTTAAGCACACAAACAGGTTCAGGGCCGTCATTGATTTAAATGTAATTTCTCTGCCTCCTCGGTTTATAGGTCACCAGCCTAAAGTGCCAGCAGACTCTGAATGGCCGCAGTGATTTTCTCACCAGTGTGCAATTCAGCTGCGATTCCACACTCCTCTGCGTCTTGTGACTGCTGTTTTCTCAGTTTACATCACTGCCGTTACTTTTAAAATTACCAATGTGCTCTGTAGAGCTGACTCTATTCCCAGTAGCCATGACTCTGTTTCAACTGTCCGCTGTGATTCTGTTACCTGTAACCGTGTCTCTTTTTCCGGTAGCTGTGACTCTCCTTCCAGTAGCTGTGACTCTCCTTCCAGTAGCTGTGACTCTCCTTCCAGTAGCTGTGACTGTCTCCAGTAGCTGTCACATGTTTCTCTATCCACTGTATAGCAGTGCCTGCATTCCCGCCCTGAGCTGTAGCAATGACTATGGACCCAGTCGAAGCAACTCTGCTCCCAGTCCACACTCGGTAGAAAGCAGAGCCTGTTTTTTTAGAGTGCAGGCTCTCCTCCAGTACATTATATCACATTACTGTCGTTCGGTAGACGCTCTTATCCAGAGCGACTTACATAGGTTACAACTCATACATTTTATCCACTTATACAGCTGGATATTTACTCTGGCAGTTCTGGATTAAGTACCTTGCTGAAGGGTACAGCAGCAGTGCCTCTGCAGGGAATTGAACCAGCAACCTCCCTGAGTCTCCATGGCAGCACTTGCAACCCCTCTCTGTCCTCTCTGAGTTGGGTCTGCTGGCTGTGTCTCTCCATGGGACACGGGCTGGATGTTGCTTGTTGTTGGATAGCTGAAGGTTTTAGCTTTGGACTGAATCCCCCCTGTTGGGGGTCTGTTTTGAATAGAAGTACAGGCAGGAAGAGGAATAGAGGGTTATACTACACTGGGGTCTGTATCCTGTACCCCTACCCTCCCCACCGTCAATGCTCCACTGTACTGGGGTCTGTATCCTATGCCCCCCACCTTCCCCTTGGTCAAAGCCTGACTGTACTGGGATCTGTGTCCTGTGCCCCCACTCTCTGCTTGATCAAAGCCCCACTGTACTGGGATCTGTGTCCTGTGCCCCCACTCTCTGCTTGATCAAAGCCCCACTGTACTGGGATCTGTGTCCTATGCCCCCACCCTCCTTCAAAGCGCTGGTCTCAAAGCTCTGTGTGTATTTCCTCCTCCTGGCACAGGAATGCGTGTCTGTTTATAACAGTTTTTCT
Organism: Megalops cyprinoides; assembly: GCF_013368585.1. Taxonomy (NCBI): domain Eukaryota; kingdom Metazoa; phylum Chordata; class Actinopteri; order Elopiformes; family Megalopidae; genus Megalops; species Megalops cyprinoides. Next base: position 4,638,209 of record NC_050603.1, read on the forward strand.
CTCTTTTTTTTGGAAGGGGGAATGGGGGTGTTAGGTATATATCAGTCATGTGAGTTTCACGCAGAATAGGATGGGAAATGTGACATGTGCAGAGCTCCGAACATGTGACCAGGCTGTAATTGGTCAGAGTGATGAGTCATATGATTCGATGATATCACACAGTTACCTGTTTGTGTGTGTTTGAGAAAGGGATCTGTTGTGTGTGGGTGTGTGGGTGTGTGTGTTTGGTTGAAAGAGAGATTGAGAGAGATCTGTTTCAGGCGTGTGTGTTTACCGGGAACGGCGATCGACAGGACGATGCTGAACGCAGAGTACACAGGGATCTGGGAACAATAACAGGATAGGCAGGACTCAGAGGGACACGCAGATACACGAGGGAGAGACAGACACACAAGAACATGAACAGGCGTCAGAGAGAGAGGGAGAGAGAGGGGGAGAGAGAGAGAGAGAGGGGGAGAGAGAGGGGGAGAGAGAGGGAGAGAGAGAGGGAGGGGGAGAGAGAGAGAGGGGGAGAGAGAGGGAGGGAGAGAGAGAGAGAGAGAAGGAGAGAGGGAGAAGGAGAGAGAGGGGGGGGGGGGGGCGGGCGACAGGCATGCCACTGCTGGGAATACACACAGATACAGATGCAAGTGAACATGCACAGAGGAATCAGAGACAGACAGGCTGAGAGAAAGAGATGGATAGACAGACAGGCATCAAGGGCTGAGAGAGAGACAGGCAGTCAGTCAGACATTGAACTACTGGACAATCGGTTGGAAAGACAGATGGACACGTGAGAAGAAACGGTAGGAGAGAGACACACACGTAGACACAGACAAGCAGAGGACTGACAGACACCGAGGGCTGAGAGAGTGAAACAGAGACAGACAGACAGACAGAAACTGACATTGAACTACCAGACAGTGAGTCAGAAAGACAGGCAGACACATGTTGGGGGCAGGGTCTGAGGGAGACACACAAACACAGATAAGACCAACAGACAGACACAATGACTGGGGGTCAGGGAGTGGCAGGATGTGGCTGTTAGAGAGAGAGGAGGCCGTGGTGGGAGGATGGGGAGAAGGTGGGAGAGGGATAAAAAGAACAGAGAGGTCTCACAGCACGACTCCTCAAACAGCTGGCTGCTTGCAGATTACACCTCAAATAGAGCAGATTCCAGAGTCGCTGCGCTGTAGTTCCCTTGGATGAAACGCAGCCATTCTCATCTGAAACACTCCCTCTCTACCCCGTCTGGGGCTTCCAACCTGTCACATCTCCTGTCGGCTGTCTTAACCCTAAGATGAATGATCTGTGAGTTCTGGGAAATTGGTGCAGTGCACATAGACTCACTCACTATCTCTCACTCACTGTCTCTCTCTCACTCACCCGCTGTCTCTCTCTCTCTTTCTCTCTTTTTTACTCACTTACTCATTGACTCACTCACTCACTTACTAACTGTCTGTCTCTCTCACTCACTTGCTCACTGTCTCACTCACCCACTGTCTCTCTCTATCTTTCTCTTTTTTACTCACTCATTGACTCACTCGCTCACCTACTCATTCACACAGGGTTAGAGTGGTAGACACAGTTGATGATGCAGTTTGGGGCCCTGAGAAAATGATTGTATTGCTGTAGCTGGCATTATTCTAACGCATGACCATAGTAGAACCACATGGATCAGCCCACCTGGGCAGGTGTACGGGTCAGTCCATGCATGCTGTGTGGATTTGGACACCGGTAGGACAGAAATCCGTAAAGTGACACGGCAGAAGTGAAACCGAACTGGCTGTTTGCAGGGGTGGTGTGAAGAACAAACACACACACAAACAGATTTAGGAAGTGTCCATTTTCCACATCAGGAGTTGTTGTGCTGACGGACTGCAGTTTTCAGGAGCAGAGGAAGTGAGCAAGGCTTCGGCTTGCTCTGCCTGTCGTTCCCTCTGCTCCTGCGCTCAGCCTGGGGGGGGGGGGTACAGGGGGTACGGGGCTCGCTGTCCCAGGGTGCTGCATTCCTGCTCGTACGTTCCTCAGCATATGCGGCCTGCTCTGTGCAACATTCCGCCAGCGTCAGAGCTCTACACACACGGTGTTAGCAGCCCCTGCTGCCCCGGCGGGGGCCAGCTCTGTGTGGAAATGTTTCACATTGTGAAAATATTGAAAGAGTTTTTTTGTTTATTGAACTTTCCGACAGGTCAGGAATAGAATCAGACAGAGGAAACCGGAGCGGTCAGAAAAGGAAAGACCGATTTTTACTTGTTTTTTTTTCTTTCCCCTCTCCGTGTGCGTTTCCGGAATTCCAGCTGTTTCCCTCTCTGCAGTAGAATGCAGGACCTTTGGGCATCATTCCCCTCACTCCCTCTCTCTCTCTCCCTCACTTTCCCCCTCCCTTTGCCTGTCCCCCATCTCTCTCTCTTCCCTCCTCTCTCTCTCCCTGCCTCACTTTCCCTCTCCTCCTCATTTGTCTCTCTCTCTTTCTCTCTCTCACTTTTGCTCTCCCCTTTGCTCTCTCTCTCTTTTCCCCTTGCCCTCTCTCTCTCTTCCCCTTGCTCTCTCCCCCCCTCTTTCTCTCTCTCTCTCTCTTTCTCCCCCCTCCCCTTTCTCTCCCTCTCTCTCTCTCACTCCCTCTCCTCTCTCTCTCTCTCTCTCTCTCTCTCTCCCCCCCCCCCCCCCACCCCGCCTCCCTCCCTCCTGCCGCAGCTTCGCAGGTTCCCCCCCACCCCCCCCCGGCCGCGCTTCCTGTTTGGCCGCGTTCTCCAGCAGCACCTGACTGGGTCTGCAGGAAAAGCAAACGCTCACAGAGGTCCTCTGTTCTCTGGGGGGATGCACCGACGCTTCTGGCCTCGCCAGGCGGCCGTCGCCATGGAGAGGCGGGGACTGTAGGAGGAGCTCTCTGGGCCTTCCTCTGCGCTGGAGTGGGAGGGGCAAAGAAAAAAAAAAGGCCCAGAGTGCCCAGCGCTGTTCCAGCACGGAGCTCCTGCCTAACGAGCCGCCAGCAGAGCTACGCAGAGTGTGCTGCCTCTCTGCTCTGTGAGCTGTGCGCTCGGAAGCAAACCCTGGAGCGGCCGCAAGGCTCAGAATTAGACGCCGGTTTTTTCCCGTTACAGCACACTCAGGCAGTAAAGCATACCCTGGGAGCGGCCGAAAAGCTCAGAATTAGACGCCGGTTTTTTTTTCCTGTTACAGCACACTCAGGCAGTAACACTCCCGTAACGCTCCAGCCACGCCAGGCAGACGCTGCGTGAGGGCCGGGTATACGCTCTCGGCTGTGTGGCGTGGCAGAGGCCTGCGGCTGAGGGGAATCCATAATGAGGCTCCAGAGGCTCGGGGCCACAGGACGGCGGCCGACTCCAGGGCTGTGACTCCGCTGGAGCTCTGACTCTGCGGCTCTGACTCCGGGGGTTCTGACCTCTGTGCTGGTCCCCCATGATGCAGCTCTCGGCCTGGGGCTGAGCTGGACCAGAGGAGGGGAGGAGAGGGGAGGAGATGCAGGGGAGTGTGGGCAAGGAGTCTTCATTGCTGAAGGCCTTCAGTCATAACCACTCCTCTCCCTCAGTGTCGGGGTAGGGGGTGGGGGAGGGGAGGGAGAGAAGGATGGTGCGGAGAGGGAGAGAAGGACAGGGAGAGAGGGGGGGGGGGGAGGGGAGGTGGGAAGGCTGTGAACTGAGAGAAGTAGCAGTAATAAATGAATAATGTGTCCTGTGCTGAAAGCGAAATCAGACAGACGTACGCAGGAGCCCTCTACCGCCCCCTATCGGTCTCCCTTCATATAGATCTCCCTCCCTTTCTCTCTCTCTCATCCATTTTCCCTGATATTTACATTCAGGCAGCTGCGTTAGGTTGGAGACAGAATGCATCTCCACAGCAATTCACAGCACTGCTTTCACAGTTATGGCAGTCAATCAATCAATTACGCAATCACTTAATTACTCAATTGTTTTTCTTAATAAAGCGCCTTTACCAAAAACTAAAAAAACCCCTTGATAAACCCAGCAACAGAAACAGTTCAGAAAGCACATTACATAAAAGCACTACAAAATTAGAACATGAAAACAAAATCCAATACTGGCATCGGCAGTAATTTGGTGATACATCAGATACATGATTAAACTGGCATTTCCTTGCCTCTGCTACTTCACCAAAGATATCCGTTCACTGGTTTACATCAGAGGTCAGTAGTAGTGGTAGCAGGCTGCTTTGTGCTGTATCCCTCCCTGCCTCCCTCGCTCTCTCTCTCTCTCCCTCCCTCTCTCGGTCCGCCTCTCTGGAGAGTGTTCAGTGTCAGCTCCGGTCACTCTCTCCTTCTCCCACCCCTCTCCTCCTTCAGGGCAGAGCGTATCGTAAATCCATAGCTCTCCACACCCTTCCGTCCGGCTGTCACTCTGACATGCCGTCCATCCGTCTCCATCCTGCGGCAGGAATCGACTGGAGCTGGAGTGAGATCGCCCCCCTGAGGGGGGAGGGTGCAAGGGCCTTTTAATTTACCCATCTGTCAGCTGTCAGTCTGTGCTGGCCTCGCTTTAATCTGGGGGTTCGGCTGTCGATGCGCGTGTGTGTGTGTGTGTATGTGTGTGTGTGGGTGTGTGTGGGAGAGAGAGTCTGTGTGCATGTGAAATGCCTTTTGTTTTGCAAATCAGTTTTATAACATGCATAATGACGCGTAGTGCAAGGTGTAGCTGTCAGTAATATCTTATGAATTGCCTTCAGGAAACACATTATGAATTACCTTATGGTAATTCATAATGTCTTCAGGAAGTACCTTATGAATTACCTGGGGGGAAAGTACCTATTCACATTAAATGACCACTAATGCGTTTTGACAACAGAAAAGTAATATCCCTCTTAATTAGTTCATTTGCCTCGTGATTTCAGTCATGAAATCACAAATTATCCAGTCAAAATTGCTCCCGAGTGTTCTTTGTTGTTTCATTGGTCCGTCTCCTCATTCTGATGTTTCCATGGTGCGGCCCTAGCGTGTGTCGTGATTTGTGATTGGTCGCTCTCCCTGGGTCCATTGTGTGCTGCCCTGTGGTCAGGGGCTGGGTCCAGCTGCAATCCTGTTTGCCCCAGAGCAGTGCTGCGTTCACACCGTGGCCTGAGAAAAGTGCTCAACCTCGTGAGTCTCAGCTGAAAGCTGTTTGAAGTGAAGGAGAGGCACTTTGGCTGGTCCCGCGCAGAACACAGAACCCCCCCCCCCCCAGCAACACCTCCCTCTTCCCAAAAAGGGCCTCTGTAAGCCTGGAGTTTAGTCTGTGCGTTCAGGGAAAGCAGTGAAATATTGCTAACTGCTCATGACAGGGCAGATGACTGAATTCCTGTAAACGCACTGAGGTTTTCATACCTGAGAACTTGTCACAGCTTAAGAATGTTTTCTGGAAGAGGGTGGCCTATCAGCACCATCACACGCATGCAGATGTGATACTGGAGGGTGTATGGGAGTGAGTGAGTGTGTGCGTGCGTGTGTGATTGTGTGTGGGAGGGGGCGTGTGTGTCCTGAGCACAGACTGTGTTGTGTCTGGGGCTTTGTTTTGCGGTAGGATGGAGGAAGAGGAGGGGATGGGTGGGGTCAGGGTGTGCAGGGAGTTTTTGAAGCCCTGCTGACAGTGAATTGTTTGTGCAGTTACAGTAGCCTGTTTACATTTACGTGGCGAACGGGGATGCTTTGGGGAGGAAATCTGGGCGTACACTGTGTGTGTGTGTCTGTGTCTGATTGGCTGCCGAAGCGACCCCCATTCCCACGCAGCGCATGGCGCTCGGTCCCTGTGTCTCAGTGAAACGGCGTGCTGGTGAGATTTGCCTGTCAGATCGGGCTGATGGTTAATCTGTGCGATCCCTGCAGAGCCGCAGTCAGACAGACCTCCCGCGGGGACCGGGTCTAATCGTCTTCATCCCCCTTACCGCGCGTCACCATCATGGCCATTCTGAAAATCAGACTCCCCCCGCCTCTGTGACACAGTGGAACGGCCCTTCCTCTTTCTCTCTCCCTCCCTCTTTCTCCCTCTCCCTCTCTCTCCCTCTCCCTCTCTCTCCCTCTCTCTCTCTCTCTCCCTCTTTTCCTCTCCCTCTCCCTCTCCCTCTCTCTTTCTCCCTCTCTCTCCCTCTCTCCCTCTCTCCCTCTCCCTTTCTCCCTCTCTCTCTCTCCCTCTCTCTCTCTCTCTCTCCTCTCCATCTCTCTCCCTCTCCTCTCTTTCTCCCTCTCTTCTCTTTCTCCCTCTCCTCTCTTTCTCCCTCTCCCTCTCTCCCTCTCTCCCTCCCTCTCTCTCTCTCTCCCCCTCTCTCCCTCTCGCTCTCTCTCTCTCTCTCTCCCCCTCCTCTCCCTCTCTCTCCCTCTCCCTCTCTCTCCCTCTCCCTCTCTCTCCCTCTTCTCTCTCCCTCTCTCTCCTTCTCTCTCCCTCTCTCTCTCTCTCTCTCTCTCTCTCTCTCTCTCTCCCTCTCTCTCCCTCTCCCTTTTTCTCTCTCTGATTGCGACTGTGCCCCATGGCTCTTTGCATGCCAGGCTGCAGGGTTATGCCCTGCTTACTGTGCCTCCTCCTCTGTTCAGGGCAGGCTCTGCGGAGCTGTCCTTTCAGGTTGCCATGGCAGTTATCGGTGATGTAATGCTTCCGAACACACACACGTGTGCGTGCGTGTGTGTGTGTGTGCGTGTGTGTAAATGACACATGTGCCTGCTGCTCTGTGGTCTTTTGTTGAAGGCCCACATCATGCCCTCAGAAATACACACTTTCCCCCTCCTGTGTTTCTGCTTTCCCCTTTTCGGCCCTCTTTGGGTCTCTACCCTCTCTCTCCCCACCTCCCCTACCCTCTCCCTCTCTCCCACCCTCTCTCTCTCTCTCTCTCTCTCTCTCTCTCTCTCTCTCTCTCTCTCTCTCTCTCTCTCTCTCCCCCTCCCTCTCTCCCTCTCTCCCTCTCTCCCTCTCTCCCTCTCTCCCTCTCTCCCTCTCTCCCTCTCTCTCTCCCTCTCTCCCTCTCTCCCTCTCTCCCTCTCCCTCTCCCTCTCCCTCTCTTGGCAGCTCTCCCCCAGCCTCTCTGAGATCTGTGTGTGTGGTGTGACCGCAGATGCACAGATACTGGTGCTGATTCTATGCACAGATCCAGGTGTTGATTTTTATCTCTGTTTTTCATGTGTATGAATGCCTTCCTCAGTCTCTCTCTCCCTCTGAGTCTCCTCCCTTCTCCCCCACCCTCTCCTCTGTCTGTTTAGTGGGTCACTAGTTACTGGTTGTGTTAAATCTGTTTTGCGCTGACTTTGTTAACGAGCTTTAGACCTAATTGAGAAATCTAAAATTATCAGTCAGGAGACTATGCTTGCTGTGGGACCACTCGACATCATTTTCTTTCTATTTTGGTTTGTCCGCTCTGCAGCTTCATGCTAAACGTATGTGTAATACCGCTATGGCACTGTCTCAGAGTGGTTTTTTTAATGCTGTTCCCACCTCTGTGTAAAGCTCGTTAGGAATCGGCAGTTACACTTCAGGCTTATCACACCATGAGAAACCTCTGACAAGTCGCAGGATGCCTGAGAGCAGTGAGGTGGTGAGAGCTGGCACACATACCTACTCCTACCCTGGCAGAACCAAGCCAGTTAGATCTGCTGCTATGGGCTCTTGGTCAGTGTCGGCTGATGACATGGCTGGAATCAAACCCGGGCTCCAAGGCTCATCCTGCATGCAAAACGTACACGGAGACAGGGCGTAGACTGTACACACGCTCCATCAGACAGCATGTCTGATTCTTCCTGGTTCATGTCGTTTCACTCCGGGTTCATCCTGGTTCATGCTGGTTCGTCATGATTCATCTTCAATCATTCTGGTTAGTCCTGGTTCGTCCTTGTTTGTCCCGATTTGTCTCGGTTTGTGCTGGTTCTTTGTGGTTTGTATATCCTGATTCCACCTCGTTCAGCCTATTTTTTCCTGGTTTTTCATGGCTTATACTGATCCATCCTGGTTCTTTGTGGTTTGTCCTGGTTCGTCCTGGTTTGCCCTGGATCATCCTGATTCCTCCTCGCTCAGCCTTGTTTGTCCTGGCCCGCGGTGCGAGTCAGACCCGCGTCCTGGCGCTGGGCTGGGCCCGTGTGTGGTGGGGGAGAGTGGGAGGGCTCTGAGCGTGCCTGAACCCGGTACTGAGTGATGCTGGCAGCCCTGCTCCACCCGGCCCATCTCCTGCGGGGTCCTTATCTGATGGCAGGGGTTTACGCTGTGGGCCCGCCAGCGTGGAGGGCATGGGGGCCTGCAGGGGCGGCCGCTGTCATGCGGTGAGCTGGGGGCTGGGGGCTGGGAGAGGCACTCCTGCTCACAGAGTTAGAGCTGCTGCTGGTGATTATTTAATTTTGTTCTTTTTTTTCTCCTGTTTGTCTCATGTAGTTATGCATGTGTGTGTGAGCTCTGTTCAGTATGTGCATGCTCGGTTTAACTTTGTTTTGAGTAGAACTGCAGGGCTGCTGTTGCCCCTGCAAATAAAGTTCAGATGATTTGCTCTGACAGAGTGAGGGGGGGGGGGGGGATATGGGGCGAAAGACAGAACAAGGGGAAGGAGAGGGTGTGTGAGGGGGAGAGAGGGAGGGAGAAAGAGAGGGAGGGTGAGAGGGTGAGGGAGGGAGAGGGTGAGGGAAGGATGGATGGAGTGAGGGAGGGAGAGGGTGAGGGAAGGATGGATGGAGTGAGAGAGAGAGGGTGAGGGAGGGAGAAGGTCTGGTCAGACTGGGCTCGGGGGCGGGCTGTGACAGGACAGGGCAGGGCATGACAGAGCAGTGAGGAGTTCAGCAGCAGGCCTGGCCTGGCCTGAGACACACCGCTGAGCCAGTCACATGACGTGCTCCACCAAAGACGCAGGTATTTCTGAATGAAGTTGTAAAACACCTGTCTCACTCGGAGGTGGAGACAGATGTCTGCTGAGAAAGGAAGTCATCCTGAAGCTTTGTGTGGGCCAGACCCAGTTCTGGGCTAATCATTAACCCTTTTCTCTTTTTTGATTGTTTTTGTTTTTGTTTTTTTTTCCCTAATTATACAACACAACACAGTGGTGTCCTCAGATGAAGAAACTGTTATTAGTTTAAATTCAAATTCAAATAAGCTTTATTGGCAAGACAGTTAAGGTATTGCCAAAGCAATTTTCACATAAATTTGCAAACAAAAGGCTTATTAACTCCTTAAAAATACACATACACACACACACACACACACACACACATACAGACACAAGTCATTATAGGAAATTCACAGCTGTAAGAGTGTACTGCTAATTTACTGATTAGGCCACTTAAGTGAATGGAACTGGCTTGAACAAAGCCTTATACACACAGAGCCCTGAGGTAGTCTGTGCCGTGTAAAAATTAAACTGTAGATTTTCACAATTATGCAGAACTATTTCACACTTCAGTCACCTGGGAGACACTATTACCTAGAGTGTTCTTCACAGCAGGGGTACATAGAGAGCATATGAAAAGGTCTTGAACATAACAGAGCATTGAGCACATCTGAGCCTGTGTCGGACCATCACACAGTTCTGTAATAACCAATGCTGTTTCATCCGCTGCGTGACAGCTAAGCAAGATTAGTGTGCGGGTACTGTGTGTGTGTTTGTGACTGGAAAACATTTCCTTTCCAGCGCGCTGGCCTTTGACCTCTGCGCCCGCCTCCTCCACCCCATCCCCGCAGCTCAGGCAGAGGCGGAGAAACGGCTCCCCCTGCAGGTCAGACAGCGGACCGATCCAGTCTGCCCTCGGCCTGACATAATCCCTCCCTCCCCTCCTTAATCCAGCGTTTCCACACTGTCCCTCCCTTAATCCCCGCGTGTAATCGCCGCCTCTGAGACAGTGTCGCAGTGAGAGGCGTGGTGGGGGTCTGGGGAGGGGGCGGGGGAGGGGGAGGGGGGGACCCACATTTCGAGATATACAGGGCTGGTCGGTGGAGAGGTTTGAATGGAGAGAGGGAGTGAAGGAGTGGGGAAGGGAAGGAGAAAGAGAGAGAGAGAGATGGGGGGTTTCTGTTGTGATGATGGAGGCCGGACATCAACAGCTCCTGGTTGTTGCTGCTGCTTCTTCAGGAAGCAGCTTTGGGATCAATGAGCAGCTCAGTCTGCTGTGGGTGACGTGCCAAATGCTGCCCCCCCCCCCCACAGCACCAGACTGTGTTTGTGAATAAATACTCTACAACGTGCCAGACTGAATGAAGGGTTCAATCTGACTGCGCTCGTGTGTGGGTGCGTGTCTGTGTGTGAATGAATGCATGTACAGTGCCTGTGTATGTCTGGGGAGTGTGTGTTCACGCGTCTGTGCGTGTGTGCATGCATGGGAGTGTGTGTGTGTGTGTGTGTGTGTGTGCGCGCGCGTGCATACGTACGTGCGTGTGGGTGTGCGTGCATGCGTGTGTGCATGTATGTGAGCGTGAGTGAGTGAGTGTGTGTGTGTGTGTGTGTGTGTGTGTGTGTGTGTGTGTGTGTGTGTGTGAGAGCGCGTGTGTGTGAACTTTCACCCGGTTCCTGTAACTGCCTTGTCGGTGTGCTGCTGATGTGTGTGTACGTGTACGTAGTGCGTACAGGTCCGTGCAGTAAGTGGGAGAGCAGTCTGGAAGGCGTTGTCAGTGACACAGCAGAACGGAAACAAGGGCACTGCTGGGAACACATTCCTGAAATAACGAGAGAGAGAGAGAGCGAGGGAGGGGGAGAGTGAGAGAGAGAGAGAGAGAGAGAGAGAAGGAGAGAGAGAGAAAATTTTATGTGAAAATTTCTTTGGCAATGTGCTTTATTGGCCATGCCGATAAAGCTTGTTTGAATTTGAATTTGAAAGCGAGAGTGAGAGAAATAGACGGAGGGAGAAGGAGAGGGAGGCGTGAAGAGTAGAGAAGAGGAAGTGACCTCCATATTCATGCTGCTGTTCTTAAAGACACAGCAGGCCTTTGGTCCACACACACACACACACACACACACACACACACACACACGCATATGCATGCAAACACACACATACATACAAGGACCAGAAGCTGTGGCTGGCACCAGCTCCCAGCTGGAGTTGTTTTTCTATAGGTATGGCTGTTTCTGTAGGTGCTTTTTAACATGCCATTCTCATTCAAATTCTCTCTCATTCAGATTCCATTTCCTTCCAGAAATGTTCTTCCAGACTGACTTATTATAAGTTTTCTTTCATTCTTGTACTACAGGTGAACTGAAAACACGAATTGGAACAGGAAATATATATTTTTAGTTACCAGATACTTAGCAAAGTCTCGTTTTTACTCAGTGTTTTGATTTTGTTTTTGACATCCATGTGAATGGTTCCTGTTTTTTAAAGGATGATGTCTGAAATCAAAGTTTCAGATTTGAAGCAGATGCGTGTTTTTATACGACAGATGAGCATTATGAGGGAGATGGTTAGTTGTGGAGAAGCCATTTCCTGAAATGGGTGGTTTGAAGGGCTTCTGTCAGGGACCTCTGTCCTTGTGTCCCATGACCCAGCTTTGACATTCCACACCTCTTTGCAAGCAGCCTTCTGGGGGTCTGTGCTTTAGTACCTTCATTATCGGTTGTTTGTGCACCTGCAAGCTTGGATGTAGCCTATTTCAGACTGTGTTTGCCTGGTTTGTGTGTGTGTGTGCGTGTGTGTGTGCGCGTGCGTGTGTGTGTGCGCGTGTTTGCGTGTGTGTGTGCGCGCGCGTGTGTATGTGCGCGTGTGTGTGCACGTGTGTGTGCGCGCGTGTGTGCACGTGTGTGTATGTGCGCGCGCGTGTGTGTATGCGTGCGCGTGTGTGTGTGTATATGTGTATGTGTGTGTGTATGTGCGCGCACGCGCATGTGTGTGTGTGTGCGCGTGTTTGCGCGTGTGTGTATGCGTGCGTGTGCGTGTGTGTGTATGCGTGCGTGTGCGTGCGTGTGCGTGTGTGTATGTGCGTGTGTGTGTTTGGGGATTTGTGCAACATGGCTGGCAGCAGCTGCTGCTTGTTTTACCTGTATGAGAGATAATGCAGTGCAGATCCTGCTCTGACACGTCTGACCAGGGTGTGTGTGTGTGTGTATGTGTGTATGTGTGCACATGTGCATAGGTGTGTCACCACAGGGTGTGTCCTTAGAGAAGACTAGACACTCCTCACAGCTGCCCGTGAAATCTGCACACCTGCCAGGACACTGTACGCACGCAATCAGGTTTACACACACACACACACACACTCTCACACACACACACACACACACTCTCACACACACACACACACACACACACACACACACACACACTCTCACACACACACACTCTCGCACACACACGCACACACACGCACACACACGCACACACACACTCACACTCACACACACACACACACACACACACACACACTCACACACTCACACACACACTCACACTCACACACACACACACTCTCACACACACACACACACACACACCTTTCTTCTCAGATGATCTCACTTTACTGTAACTTAACCCCAGACTCCACAAAAGGATGATTAAGTCTGTAGAACAGCTGAAATCGCCACTGTGGATGCTGAATGAGTTTGTACTTGGTTTACACCACGTAAAAACTACGCTTAACTGGCCTGGAAAACCCGTAATTTAATTCTTGCTAATCTCAAAAGCTTTTGAGCATAAACCAAGGAGTATATTTTAAAAATACCTGTGTTCTGCTGGATTTGTTCAGATGTTCACTAGTTTGTCTTTACGTCTGGATTGAATGTAGCGTTTATTTAATGCTGGTGAAGTTTGTCCTAATTGCTAAATGGTATGTGGCCGTACAGCACAGTAAAAACACATCAAAGGTTCTGTGAGAGATTGTGTAGAGGAATGGCCTGTTCATTACAGAACCAGGCGGCTGAGTGCCACACAGCTGTGTGTGTGTGTGTGACCGAGGGGTTGAATGGCGCTTTTTGTTTTTGTGTGTTAGCGGATCTGTGCTGGTTTTACAGGTATACTGTACTCACACACTGTAGCTCCCACACGCCTGTGTCGGTTTGGTCCTGGTCCATCCGAAACTCTGAGAGGAACAGGACCAGTTTACTGGGAGGGGAGTGGGAGGGAGACGGGCTGCGGGAGGAGGAGTTCGAGGGGAGATTAGCGCAAAGAGCAGACGTAGCCTTGAGCGGCATGGCAGCTTTCTCACTTCTATCTCCTATCTGCCCTTTCCATGCAAATCTGGCCGGGGTGGAGGGGAATGGAGAAGGCTGGCTCTGTCTGTTATGTGTGTGCGTGTGTGTGTGTGCGTGCGCGTGTACGCGTGTGTGCACATGCGTGCGCACGTGTGTGTCTAGAGAATGTTCAGAATGTTCAGCGCAGGGAATTGGGAATGTTCAGTAACCAGCTGGGACTACAGCTCACTGACAGAACTACCTGGGATCGTAATAAGATGAGGGAGAGAAGAAAGGAGAAACGGAGAGAGGGAGAGGGAGGGGAGTAGAGGAGTGAGGGTCAGATGGGAGGGGTCGTGGTAGTGACACACCTTTTGAAAGTGGAGGACAGAAAAAAGAGGAACATATGAAATGAGGATGAGAACGGGATAGATCATGAATCTACTACGAGTAGTTTATTTGTATTTGAATTCGTTAACTGGTCACCTCTGGAGAGGGTTTACCTCTGAGAGGAGGAGTAGCTTCTCCCTCCCGTTTCCGCTGAGTCTCGGTGACCTCTGACCCCTGCTGCAGCTCTGTCGGTGACAGTGTGTTGACTCCCTGACCCGCAGGGTGTCTGCTGTAGAGCCGGCCAGTGAGCCAGGCCCTGCTGACCTGTCATTGGCTGTGTGACTCATGGAAAATCCCTGTCTCTCCGCGGTTCCCCTGGGGACAGAGTTGCGCTCACGCAGTTCCTGTACCTTTTTCTCTCTCTCTGCTATTACTCAGCTATCTGAGTGCGCTCTGGAGTGCCCTGTCCTGTCATTCTCTGTGCTGTGCCGCTGTGCTGTAGTGCCCTCCTCCCTGCAGTACTGGCCACAGTGTGTCATACTGCTCCCCGCTGTGCTTTACTCTTCTCCACTGGCCGGTACTGTTCTCCACTGTGTCATACTGTTCTCTCTCTCTCTCTCTCTCTCCCCCCCATGCCCGATGCTGCTCTTCACTGCGCTGCGTCATATGGGGCGAGGTCGCCATGGCAGCCCGTACACGCTCTGATGCAGAGTGCACCGGTGCAGGCTTTCAGCTCTGAATGCGCCGCCGGCATGCCGTATATTCCTCTACTCAGTGCCTGCAGCTCAGACCTTGTTTTAAGGAAATGCACGGAAGCTTTGCTTTCGTAAGCGTGAAGGCCGGTGGGCCGATAAAACGGCAAAACGGACAGGAACAGAACAAAATTTGCATTTTGGTAAATGTTGGCAGGAGGGTATCATTCCCTTCTTCATTTCACAGGTGGGGGGGGGGGGGGGGGGGGGGGGGGAATGCTTTGTACCCCAGGCTATGACAGGCGGATGTGGGATGTGAGGTGGGCCGTGTGGGACACAGCTACACACCTGTATTACATACCCTTTATTACATTAGGAAGGTAGATGCTTTACCAGTGTTGAGTTTTTAGGAAGAGCCGCTCTGTTTTGAGGTAAAAGATGTTTCCCTCTTGCGAGTATCTTTCACCTGTTAAACGAGCACAGTCCTCTCCATGTGGAGGCGTGGAGCTGACGGCAGGGGTGAGCTTCTGCGGGCAGCGGGGGTCTCTGCGGCTACAGCTGCCGTGTTGTCACGGTTACGCCTAGGTCGCGCGGGGCTGCGGCGAATCCGCTCAAAGATCAGAGGAGTCATTCACTCAGACCGCGCCAACAGAGGAGCGGCGGGGGGGGGCAACAAAGGGCAAGAGAAAAAGTTCTGAAAGAGGGGAAGCGGGAGGAGGCTGAGCAGAGAGACGCGCTGTTTTTCAGAGCTGAATGAATGGCATCTTTCTCCTGACCGAGGAGAGCGGGCACTCTGGGTTCTCTCTCTCTCCCTCTCTCTCCCTCTCTCTCTCTCTCTCTCCCTCTCTCTCCCTCTCTCTCTCTCTACAAATCTACCTCTCTCACTCAGTAACTCTCTCTCTCCCCCCCCCCCCACTCACTCACTCAAAGTCAAATTCAAAAAAGCTTTATTGCATGCGATGCCAATGCAACTCTCTCCTTCTCCCCCTTTCACTCTCTCTCTCTCTCTCTCTCTCTCTCCCTCCCTTTCAACACTCTGTCACACTCCGTGTGAAGTGCAAAAAAAACCCAGAAATGCTAGCTGAATGATTTTCTGCTGGGTCAGGCGAACGTAGTGATCAGTAAGAGCAGGAAAAACATCATCGAGGATGATCCCCTCCAGGAGACGGTAAGGCCTGTACAGCGCCAGTCAATGCAGGGGTTCGGATTGATCGTGATTATTACAGACGGATGAAAGACTCGCTCAGGTTTGAATAAATGTGGAGTGTTGATCATGCAGTCTGCCCCCGAGAGGAAACGCAGCTTGGGTTTGGGTGTTTGATCTGACCTGTGCTTCTATTTTCCGTTCTGTCCTGCAGTTGTAAGCTGATAAAGGGCGGTTAAAACTCAAACCCTTCTGTTACTTCCCGCCATGCTTGTTCCCTACACTTTAAAAAGACTGAAAGGATTTCACTGTCTTTAACTTTCTGTCACTTAAACAGATGTGCAGCACACCTGTGGTGACATACGCTTAGCATTAGAGATTAACAGGGAGCGTCAACTTGGAGTGGAACTTTGAATGAACTGATTTAGAAACCATTGGGTTTTATGCCATTAAGAGACAAGTGCAAAAAGATATACCAGTTAGGATTCGACTCGAAATATTCAAATATTCAGTTCCATTATGTGGCAGTGAAGTATGGGCTGTGCTTTTACAGTGGTAATTAGATTTATGGGACAAACAGCCTATAGAAACCTGCCCGCAGCAGCAATTCTGCTGATCTGCAGGAGCATCCTTCAGGGAAATGCCTCTCCATGCTGCAGGGTGAAATTCCTATCACCAATTTACATTCATAACCCAGCCGTTACGCTCAGGAAATACCTACAGACCAGTAAACCCGACTCAGCAGAACAAGGCCGTGGCATGCAAAGAGCTGGGTCCAGACATGGCTGGGCAGAGAGGCCCAGAACACTGCGACCAGACAGGTGGAGAAAGAGACAGAGCTGCTCAATTAGAGGCATAAAAATACACACACGTGTCTGTCTATGTACGTATATCTGTCTGTATATCTGTCTATTGCCTTACGCTGCATTGTATTCATTTAGCAGACTCTCTTATCCAGAGCGACTTCCATCGTAAAAGAGCAGAAGTGTATCCATTCAAGTCGAATGAGCAACAGTGTCAGACCAGGCTAACAACGCTACCAGGCCAGTGAGTGCGAGCATGACGCTATTCAAGCCCTACCACAGGTTAACTTGTGTAACCTGACTACGCAGCCTAGCAACTGAGACAAACCAAGCCAATATTTTAAAATAAACATCACGGAAACGAAATAATTAAGGGTCCTCCTGGGAGGGAGGGTGGAGGTGAGCTCGTGAGGCGCAGTGTACAATCAGCTGTGAAAGCCTGAGAGGCAGTAATCACCGAAGCTTGACTAAATAACTCATTTCTCATTAGCCTTTATTGCTGCTATGATAGTGCTTAATGTAAGGACATTAATTGTTGTTATTGACTGGTAAGCTGTGGCTGAATGTACACTACGTGTAATGCCAGGAAATCGTTATAAATTGAATTGAACTGAAAGGGGGTGATTGAGAGGGAGGGAAAGAGAGAAGGTGAGAGAGAAGGAGAGGAATATGGAGAGAGAAGGTGAGGGAGAGGGAGGAGAAGAGAAAGAGTCAGAGGTGGAGAGCGGTGAAACGATGAGGGTGTGTTGTGTGTAAGTGTGACAGTGTGTCAGTGGTTGAGAGGAGGAGAGTGCGTCAGACTGGAATGCAGCCAGCTTAGAGTTGTGCTGTAATTATAGGAGCTTCTGAGAGAGAATGAGAGTTCAGAGCAGAGCTTTGTGGGTAATTATGTCCTGTTTGGGCGTGGTGCAAGGACTGAAACATCAGACACATACTTAGGAGTATAGTCACACATACATGTACACTCACTCATACACACACACACACACACACACACTCACTCTCTCACACATGCGCGCACGCACGCACGCACACACACACACACACACACACACACACACTCTCCCTTACCCTTTACCCTCAGACAGAAATAAGCACTCACACTCCTCCTCTCCTCAAGGTGAAGTCTCTGTTTTCCTGCAGCCACTGGAAGCTGCATCATCGGTGCAGGTATGTCTCACAGCGGTGTGAGAAGAGCACCGTTAAAGCATCGCCCTTGTTCGTTGTGCTGGAGTCTCACGGGAAAAGCCCCACCACAGGAGTTAATTGCGTGAGCGGCTTGAATGGGGGGGGGGGAACCTGATTAAAGAGGGGGGAAGAAAAGCTGCCATATGATGTAATTGCATTGTGTAAACAGACTGTTTTCCCCTGCTGTTACTGCTGAGGCTAAAGACAGGGGAGAGCTAACGCTCGCTGCAGTGGAAGCAGCTCCTCAGCGTGCCCCCCCCCGGTTATTCGCACGGCGGCGCAGGGTGCAGGTGAATCGATATCGCAGCTCCTGATCAGGTAATTGCTTCTGAGGCCGGTTGTCTCCCTCCCCTAGGACTGCGGCCCTGCTGCTGCCTCTGAGCCAGCCTCTGCTGCAGCCTCCCAGGGCTCCCTCTCCCGACAGGAAGAGAGGAGAGACTGCGCAGTCCTGAGGAGCGAAACGCGTTTCCCTCAGTCTCACCCGGAGGCGGTACTCTCCCCGGATACACGCTCATCTGGGCAATCTCCTGGTGGTTTTAGCCTGGATGTACCTCCATCGATGTAGTCTCCTGGTGGTTTTGGCCCAGATATACACTCATTTGGGTAGTTTCCTGGTGGTTTTGGCCCGGATATACACTCATGTGGATAGTCTCCTGGTTGTTTTGGCCTGAATGTACCTACATCTGGATAGTCTCCTGGTTGTTTTGGCCTGAATGTACCTACATCTGGATAGTCTCCTGGTGGTTTTGGCCTGGATGTACCCTTACCTGGGAAGTCTCCTGGCATGCTGGGCATGACTCATTCACACATGGAGATCCCTGTAGTGAAGGTTTTGAAGGAAAGAGGTGCCTGTATGGGCCACAGTGATCAGGGACCCGTTTCCTCTTACTGATAGGACCACTGTTCACCAGAATGCCTGTCTTCTGGTACTCTTAGGACCACTGTTCACCAAGACACCTGTGTCTTGGTAGTTGTAGGCCCACTGTTCACCACCAGGGCGGCAGCAGACAGCCAGAGGGGAAAGGGAAAGGGAGAGATGAGGGGTGGAGATGTGAAGAGGCATGTGCTGAATTAGGAGGGGGGGTGGGGGGGGGGGGGGTTAAGAGCTAAGAGGGGGAGTCTCTGAGAGGCAGGGGGATGAGATGCTGCGAGGCGGTTGAGTGAGGAATGAATAAGATGAGACAGCGATGACTCTGTGATTGATGGGCTTGATGGGAAACTCAATACACAGCGATTTTAACAGTTGTTCCCCCTCACGGGCACAGTTGCCGCTCATGCCTTAGAGGTGGGGAGTGAGGGGGGGGGGGGTGTCTGCGGTTATGGGGTGTGCCAGGACGGGACTGTTTTTGGGGTGAAGTCCGATCGGAATGCGCAGGAGTGGCCCCCACGAAATTCCTCCTGTATCCCCACACCCCCAGGTTGGAGTGCCCCCTTGTCTACTCGCGGATAACAGCTGCTGTTTTACAGAGAGGCTGGGAGGGTGATGGAGGGCAGGGCCGGGGTAAAATCTCGCTGACGAGGGTGCATTGCAAACCGTACGCGTGTGTGCGTGGTGTCGTGGAGTCTCTTCCTTTTTTTTTTTTTTGGTTCGCCAAAGATTGATCCAGAGAACCGATACATCCGTTCCTCCCCCTCGTTAATTATCCAGGGTGATGTCACCCGCCCCGTATCGCTAGTGCTTCCGCTGTGGGTAATTAACTAATGAAGTGAGGCCTTTGGTAGCTAACGAGGCTGAAGAGTCCAGGGCTACCTGGGATCCCGTGCGTGCTATCCCAGATGACCTTGCAGCTAATGGGGCACAGAGAGAGAGGAGAGAGAGGGGGAAGGGAGAGCTTCACTAAAGGCTGCAACAGAGGGGCTCTTCGTTTGATTTACAAAGAGACAGCGCTAATAAAGAACTTCATGATTATAGTGCCACCCCCTACACGCACACACACACACAGACACACAGGAGAACATTAGGTCTGCTCTGTGAAGCCGGAAAAACCATCATAATAAAAAAGGTACTTTAGTCATAAAGCAATGTGTAATGTACGCTGATCATATACGTCTGCCATTACTATGACTGCAGGGTCATTTGAGACTAAAATG